>NW_025110339.1:301048-380907 GCF_011392965.1 Frieseomelitta varia | reverse complement strand
AAAATTTTTCTGACGGCTATATCGTACGTGTTTGAGGTGAGGAGAAAAAAAAAAAAAAAAAAAAAAAAAAAAATGAAAAAAAAGAGAAGATGATTTTATGAATAAAACTTCGTCCTACATAGGGCTTGTACTAAAAAATATCGTATTTGAATAGACTACGATATTTGTAGGCAAACTACGCCGAGATAATTCTGCAGTGCAGTGATTTATAGAAATAATTCTACGATTCGTCGAAATTACGCAGAAACTCTTCAAACGAAAGGTCGCGTTGTTTCGTTGTTATATCGATATCCGGCCGTATTTATAATAATTCGAGTTTTCACGGGGATTCCTATCGAATGAAACACGACTATCGAACAATCGAGCTTAATTCACCGCGGGAATCGATTCGATCAAGTATCCCGTTTCACGCGAATTATATTTTATCGAATTGCGGCGGATGCATTAGAGATGGGATGCATTCGAGTGTCCCACAAGTGGATTTCATCGTACTTCCAATGGCACTTCCAACCAGTACTCGAATCTAAGCGGGATAATTTCGAATGTTTTATGAGTGCTTCCGGAAATGAAAGCAATAGTCCCAAGCAGACACGAAGATCGATAGACAGAAGTGCCATCGAGTATCTTGCAAGTAGGTTGGAATCTTAGATTTTCTAGAAACGTTAGCGTTTCGAAATTTTTGAAATCACCGTACGGTGATGATTTTCAAAGAATTCAAATTTAATTGATCATTTTCACAACTGTTGAGATTTTCTCTGATTGTAATAATGAAACGATACAAGTTCCCTTTCTTCTATTTGTTCGCTTCTCTCTAGGTGCCATTCTATTGAAGCCGAGACAAATGTTCGTTGGAACTGAACCAATTGGAAATTAATAGAAAAGATATAATACTGAGAGATAAGTAACATTAATCTCTGAACGTTGTAGGTAGATTTTTAACTTCTGATGATCTTTGGACGTTATGTTTGAACCACTTTGTGAAATTCTGACTTTGACTTCTGGAGCATCTATCTGTGACAATTTTAACTCTTACAAACATATTCCATTTTACTCTACTCTAAGATTCGAAGAGAGTTTATATAAAATGAGTGAATTCATACATATTTATTTAGCGCTTGTATAAAATGAATACATCCACGCGTATGCATTTCTTGCTTGTTCAATTACCAAATGAATGCATTCATATTAATCATTTATTGCTTATTCAATTACCAAATGAATGCATTCATATTAATCATTTATTGCTTGTATAAATGAATGAGCATAATTATTGAAAACATTTTGAGTACTACTTGTGAAACTTAGAAACATTAAACTACTTAAGAAAATGTTTTCATCCTAGTATTTGAAATCAATTTGTATGAAATGAATGCATTGCCATTTTCACTTTGTAGTATATTTTATACGAAATCGTATTTGCTGTAGTAAAAACAACGACCATTTGTTAGAAATTCAAGCCTCGTTAACAGATCGTAAAATGCATGCCGTAACATGTCTCAATGTTATTCGACCGGAATAAAATTGCTAAAATGTGATGCGCTGTAATGGACGAAATTTGATTCGTAGGATTTCTTTTTTCATTATTTCTGTTGCTTTCCACGCGTATTGGATTGTTTTGTTGAAAGCGAGATATTTGGACATTTTAACAAGTATAGTAAAATTAGTAAAACTTACTTTGTGATAATAATAATTATAATGGTAAGGACATAATTTGTACACTTTAATATAACCATGGTAATTATATATATTGTATAGTAAATTTCGTGACTTTTTTCTTCCGATTTATTTATGTTTCCCAATAAACAAATAAATATAAAAAAAATTATCATGTTTTCGAGAACTATAATTATGTAATATAATAATATAGTATATAGTGAGCATTATAGTGAATAATATCCAATAAGTAAATTAGTTGCTATGAATAATATCTAACAAGTAAATTAGTTAATTCACAATAGAAATTACTTAAACAGATGTATATAGACTTTTGTGACTGACTATACAATATATATAAAGGATTTGAAGAATATATGTTATACAATTACGACAATTATTTTGTAAAAATAATTCAAACAATTATACGAGGACTACGCTTGTTAAAAAGTTGCAAAAATGTTAACGATTCGAAAATTTAACGACTCGGCAAACGCTTTTAGCGGAATTACGATTTAAATTGACGAACAAATTGAAACGATTGTTCTTCCAAATTTTACATGCAGTCGAGTAAAAAGTGTATCTACACGATGACCAAAAAACAAAAAGTCTTTCAATACCTTAATTCAAATTCAATTTTAATGAAAATTCGATTAACAGAACACTTTCATTCTATATTATCGAATTAATTCAGAAAATTAATCGTCGCTCTTGACACTCGCGAGAACGAATTTGATAAATGTGAACGTTGACCCTTTCGTGATAGCAAATCAATTAAATGCATCTTCATCTCCAGTTGTGCCTGGAAAAGAGCACGCTCGATGATTTCGGTCTTAATATGAAATTAAACCGAAGGAAGTTACTTCGAAGTTTTTCAATTCGCCCTACTTTGCCGGGGATATCCGTTCGCGGAATAAAGTGGAGCACACACTGTGCAAGAGTCGCCATTTTGTTGCGTATTTTCGTTGTTTTCGTTGTTATATATAATGATACGAAAAGTCCAATTAAAAACTTTAAATCCCTTAACATCCGTAAAACTTTTAAAAAATTCCATGTCCCAGTATATTGTGTATCCAAAGTTTTTTAACGCTTCTAAACAAAAATGATTTACGATAATGGCACATATTTTTATTTTTCAATGGAACGTTCTTTTCCTTTTATCAGATTCTCGCTCTTTCCTGGTATCAAATTGCCATTGAGTGATATGAAATTAAACATGCTTGGACGTAATTAATCAATCTGTATATAAATTAGTAATAATTAATAATAATTAGTATGTAAATTATGTAATAAATAATAAATACAATGGTGTGTTAATGCTTGGGTATTAATAACATTTGAACACAGTTTATAGGAAATAAAGTAAGAGCTAACGATTTAAAACCATGAATGATCTTAACTACTTTGATTATTATTTTAGAAACAACGTGGGAAAATTTTATTTGGCGTGATCTGAAACTTTCAATTCGATTTTAAACGAAGAATATAATATTATATATAAATTATATTAACATATATAATATTATATATAAATAATAAATACACATTGATATGGGAAGCTATGATCAAATTATTTTTATCTTGACGTACAAAGATTCGAGGGTATTTGAGAAATTATTTAGATAAAAATTTATTCAAATAGAAAACGAGAGATAAAATAAAAGATATATTTCGCTTAATGTCCAAATAATAGAATGATCTAGAGAAAAATCACTTCCACGTTCGGGCGAACTGGCGCGTAATTATTTCAAATAACATCTAGCTAAGTAAGATAATATATTATTCAATTCGTGTCGTATTATTCAATTTCTCGAAATGTATTATTTGAATAATGCCCAAGCCTGGTAAAAAGCTGGAATTTTGGTTTCGTCAAGCTCGTAACGCGTGCGCCTGTTCGGCTGCGTTTAATGCCCCTCTTTATCCTCGCGATGGTAGTCGATTAATTCCACTTCCCGGCAAATTAATAGTTTTCTGCGCTAATTGAGTTTACAAATGGTAACCGATTCGTTCTCGCCGCCACATTCGGCGAAAAAAAAAAAATTCATTTCCCCGCTCGTAAATTTTTCGCGTGACTGTAAAATATCGGTTTTCAGCGGCGCCACGCGCTTGATAAATAACGATTATGATACGAGGATCGCTTAATCGCTCGAAAATAGGAGTTAAATACGCAATAGCCGGCAATTATTCAAGATTTTTTTACGAGTTTCGTACGAACGGTCGAACGTAAAAATTCGAGTGAACGTGATCCTATGGGAAAGCGAAAATATCATGGTTATGATTTATCAGTCGTCTTTGTTTCAAGTATGCCGTAACTCCGCGACAATTTTATTCTTTCAAACTTAAAAATCGAATTATTTAAAATACTGTAACAAATTATTCCTCGATCATCGCCAATTAATTATTTCATTCACCTTAACTGATGTCGATTGTAAGTTGAAAATATTCACTTTCAATTGCATTTAGATATTCAGATTAATTACACATCCAACGTGATTCCAGAACTGCGCGCACTCCAATATGTAGTTCGTTACAGCATAACAAAGTAACTTGTTCTCGTTTACAACCCCGCAATTACAAGAAGAAAGAGAAGAAGGAGAATCAAATTTATTTTTCAAGTGGTTCAAGACAACGACCATGTGCAACATTGTCTCCCTTCGTCGAGTGGTTTCGCGTACAACACGCGTGCGTTCATTCGTGCTCAGGAGGATCCCCTTTGTTAGAGCGTCGATGAGACGCGTCGCGTCGTCGTGACACGACGCACTCGACAATTCCATCGAGTCGGTCCTCGAGTAAAGAAAACTCCTAACTTCGGCCCCTTCGGAACGTTGCAGCCCCTCTTCGCGTTTCGTGCGTGGTTTGCGTGCGTCTGGATGCAACTTCCTTTTACCAGTGGCGTAGGAACTCGGTGAATTCGCGTGGCTGTTGACCGTATTCCACCCGAGTTCCGTATCGCGAACCGAGGTGATCGATGTTGAAGGCGTTTCGCAGCACGAACCGAATACCAGGTATTTGCTGGTAATTACCCTGTTTGATAAATGTTGGGTAAACATCGGCCACGGCTACAGTTTCCAGCTACTTCTCTCTTCCTCCTCTTGCGCCAAGAGCCTTTCCAACTCTCTTACTAATTGATAACGAACGAGGAGGAAGGCAGACCTCCAAAGAAACTGCGGATTTTTAAACTTTTCTGCAGACAGACGTGGTTTCATGGAATTCATAGAAACAGAAATTGTAGTTTGTCCGTATTATGTATTATAATAAATATTCTTGGGTAAAAATTCGCAGTTTAATAATGAATTATTATTATATCTATCCAGGGCTTAAGGAAACATAATGGTCCTAGAAATTGGTCCTATCCGGATCATTTCTCCAAGTTATGACAGAAGATAATCGCAATGTTAAAAACTGTCTACCTACCCTTTTCACAGGGAAAGCACATTGTATTTAAATAAAAAAGAACACCGTTGACAAGTTCAGTTGAATCATTTCACAACGAAACTCTGTGCACTTTTTGCATTTAATAAATTTGAACTCAGATGAAGAATGTTTAATTCCTCTCATCCTTAGCCAATTACCATCTGTCCAACTCTCAACAGCTCCGGTCACATCAGCGTCCGAGAGTTCTCCGTTTCGTTTACTTATCTCATACGTTTGCAAGGTTATACCGTGCGAAGGAAAATGGTCAACAGGCGACTAAATCAACTCTCTAGAAATTCCCCCTGGAAACTTTGCTCTCGAAACGGCGCCCTAACCATGCCCCTGTATATCTGGTCACGTAGACCTTGGCCGGGCGTCGCGACGCTCCTACGAGTCCTTTTGCGGGACTCGAGACGCTTCACTAATTCCCCAACATCACGTACGCTCGAGTGCTCCTCTCGATGATTATGTGTCAACGCCCCTCTCGCGTGGAATTAACGTTTGCCTTCGTCTCGGATTAACAACCCTCGGATACCGAATGCCGGGTCA
Source organism: Frieseomelitta varia (assembly GCF_011392965.1). Lineage (NCBI taxonomy): Eukaryota > Metazoa > Arthropoda > Insecta > Hymenoptera > Apidae > Frieseomelitta > Frieseomelitta varia. The sequence goes on along the minus strand of NW_025110339.1, from coordinate 375,291 downwards.
TTTCCACCCGTGCCATAGGTTAACTCGCTGTTACAAACTTTATTACGATCATCTTTTTACGATATTTTCAGAACCAGATGCTTCGTTGCTCTGCGAGTGTATCATACAAATATTTGCAACCTTTTTATACTTGAAATCTTTCCAACGTCAATTTTTAACGTTAAGGTGTATCATTTTCATCTGAGTTTATTATTCTTTTTTTTTTTTATTCAAATCAGATTTTACTGTTTTATTATAATGTATATTTTATTACGCAATATACTTAAGTAGACTGAGTAATTTTAGTTTTTTGCTTCACGTTAATATCAATAGTGATACATTTTTATGACAGCAAAATTTATTGCCAAATAACATGTCTCAATGTCGCTATTCTTTTTCCTTGACACAAGTTTCATTCTCGCGACGAAAGTATTCTGTAACCCTGATGTCGATGTATCAAAAATGATGATTCATTTGAGAGGACATCGAGTTTTAGTCGAGAATTATTAATTACCGGTCGATACTCGAAAATTGTTTAAAATTTTGCTAGAACAATTGTCAAAATCGAAACGGTGTTTTCACATGGCGACATTATTATGTCTCGCGTTTTGTACTCGCAGGTTTTTAATTGTTCGATCAAACAATGAGTATCAGAGGCTAAGATAACCGGCGAACGAAGTGAAACGGAATTCTATTCGGTTTACTTTGAAGAGATTCTCTTTGTGCGCTTTTATGAGTGGAGGAAGAAAAAACAAGGAATCCCGTCTGTCGATGTTTCGACGGACAACACGCTTCTCGTTGAAATTGTTTCGTTTAACCCTAGAAAGACTAAAGGGAAGTCACCCTGAATAGAAAATATATGAAATTCCTTTTGTTTCGAAAAATTCCACTAAATTATTCACCGTTGCTTGCGTAAAATTACCATTTTACCGAATGTTCATACGTTTCAACAGATGTTACAAAATTTTATTGTGCAATTCTTCTTCACGATGTTGTGACAATTTACATATGAACAACATTTCGATTGAAAATTAAACGAGTTTAATAGTTCAAAGTTTAGTCCTCTTGTTTCGAAAAATTCCACTAAATTATTCACCGTTGCTTGCGTAAAATTACCATTTTACCGAATGTTCATACGTTTCAACAGATATTACAAAATTTTATTGTGCAATTCTTCTCCACGATGTTGTGACAATTTACATATGAACAACTTTTCAATTGAACATTAAACGAGTTTAATAGTTCAGAATTTAGTTTTTCTAGTGTAATGTTAATCGCAACCTTTTTTGAAAATGGCACGAATGGTCGGACAACTGTACGTGTTATCTAGACAATTAGTTAGATTGCGAATCTTTACGTAATCTTGCGTTTTACATTCAATTACAGGTTTTTATGAATACAATTCTACGTAATCTGAGCAGAAATTTGCATCCTCTATTAAATGTCACAAGTACTTCCGATGTATCACACATTTCGCATAATATTACATATTTGCAAAATCTATGCATTGCTGTCTTGTTCAATGCATAAAAATCTTCAATCTGATAACTGAGCGAGAAGTTTAGCTCTCGATAAGTTAATTCGAATTTCAAAGGTGAAATATTCGAGCAGTTTGTCGAATCATGCAAATAGACACGCATTCCGGTCTACTCCGAATTTCCAACCCGACCGACAGCTATGTGCGCACAGTTACGTGCATTCGATGCTTGGATTGACGCACATTAACCAAAGTTAAACTAACTTCCAATTTGTCCCCGGGAGCGTCATATGGACCCTCGCTCGAAGTAGAAATGTTAATAATCGTCGGAACGGGCGATGGTGCGAATCGATCGCGCGAATAAACAAATCAGCACGGAAGCCAACCGATCGGGAGGCGGAAAGGGTTGGTATTCGATTGTTGGAACGGTCAGCTCGTTTCTAACAACCCGCTTCCAGATGTGATCGCTTATAAACACATCCCGGCCCTATTAATCACGTGTTTCAACGGTCCGGCGAGCGTGTTAATCGAATGAATCGATACATGCACTCGCTCGGATTAATCCGGACGGCGCTAACATGAAATAACGAAGGCGCTTCGAACATCATGGCGAGTCGCTTTACAAAGATTGACCGCGTAGTCGAGCGTTACACACCGAATCATGGCTCAATGACTTTCTCAGCCGAAGTCTCGCAATTGCCTCGCGTAATTAAAAATACGGTCACGGCGAGACCAGGGAAGGTATCGGCCACGCCCACTTCTTTTCATTTTAATCGGTGTCATTAGGTATCGATCAGTATCAAGGTGTCATTGAGTGTCGTATGCTATTATTATAATTAGAGTTTCATTCGTCATTAAATCGTTTGACTTATTTGTATTTCTATTTAGTTACAGTTTATTACATTTAGTTTCGTCTAATTCAATTTGCATTGATGTATGGAAATGTAAAATATACAAAATGAAATCGAATATTACAAATTTTTCTATATTTTGAATATTTTGCGCTGTTATATAATATACTGTTTCTTAATTCATTAACGCCTTCAGTCAACTCAAATTTTCTTTCAGTCATTTTACGTTGCCGAATTCTGCTAAGGCTGTAAAAGAAAATTCGAAGATTCCACGCAATATTCTTCGTGTAAATTCTGCAATTTTCGCGAAATTTAAAGAAACTGAGGTATTTATAACATTACAATAGGTTATTACTTGACTCCAAACAAACTAGTCAACCTAATAAACAACATTTCATCAATCTGAGTTTACAATAAAGATATTGTATCAAGGGTAGGTTACAAGACTACAAGATTATACGATAGAACACAGGATAAATTATTTCCATAAGACGTAGACATTAAGAATTAGTCATGGAGCTAGAAAATAAGAAAGAAAGATATAAAGAGATGCACATTGTAAACCGGAAGCCATCCTAAGTCGCCTAGGCAAGGATTATAACAAATAATAAATAATAATAGATTAGATTAAATAATAATAATAATATTAGATTATAATAAATAATAATAATTATAATAAAGATATTATATCACATATATAATGTGATATTTCGAAAAAAAGAGAACGTTCCAATCCACTACAGTCGCGATACTCTAATCTGATCTAATCAATCTATCACGAATTTCCCGAAATTTTATCAACTCGCATCCGCCAATGTTGAACGTTGTTATCCTAATTCCTGGCGTGCAACAGCGTGCACGGAAAGCGGCGAGTCGATAACATTAAACGAAACTTGTTCGGTTATCTAACAGCGGTGGAATACACGTAACAACGCGGGGGTCTCCGCGGGGGTGGGCGTTCCGGCGGTAAGGAACGATCCGAGATTTAAGAATTAATGGCTGCTCGCCGAGAGTTGCGAGACACGCGAGGATGCGTGCGCCAAAGCATTTCACACCTGGTTGCGTAAATACAAGAAACCCATTAGATTCGATTTAATTTGCGGACTGGGTGCTGCGAACGCAAACACGAGATACACAAGTACGTAAGTACGTTGGTTCGGTCTGGCGTTCGCGGCAGTAAAACCTCGGCCCATTAATAACCCATGGAAACGAGCTCCTCGAAAACTCTTTTCCCTCCTAAAACTGGTCGTTTCCTTTCTTTCAACCACTTGCTTTACGTTCCTTTCCTTCAATCCCCTTAGGAGGCAAGTTCCCGTTATAACAAATTATGCATCGTGATTTAAATTACTAATAGAATTGAAACGGTATTTATTGTAATTGTAGCGTCATGTTACACGTGAAGTATTGAATTGAAATTTGAAACACGAATTCAGAGTCGCTCATCCTTGATTCTGATTTTGCAGAATTTGAAGTAATTGTAAAATAATCGTGTGTCGCGTCTGTTCTTGTCTTTTATAAAATTAAATTAAAACATTCGTTCAACTTTTCAACTAGATTACCCCAACATGGAATAACGAAAGAGAATCCTTCATACAGAATAATGAAAAATAGCAATTGTGTGTAAAGTGCACGTTTATTACATTTGTGAAAAGAAAATATGTCAATGTCCGGTATGCTTTCATTTTTTTAATTAAAAAGAGGAAAGGACCTTTCTTACTACGGTGTATCAGTCGCAGATATTTTATTTCACTCCTAGGCGTGTAATAAATATCCTCATTGCAAGATAGAAATATCCGTGTTCAGTCAGATCAAAAACGATGCAGCGCTCATTGAACGAGAGTCAATCTTGATTTGTCGAACGAATGCCTGGGCCTTGACGACTCGTCAAATCGAGGTCGCGTCGAGCGCCTAATACGAAAGTTTTACCAGCGCTTTAACATGGCTGCGAACTACCGCCATTTCCCGCACTTAAATCTTTTTATTTTCCTGTGGACCCAGGCAATTGCCGCCCCTAAAGACCGTGAATAACGGCAACCGTATAAAAGCACTGCTTTCCTTTTTTCCGTGTTATCGCTCGTTTTCGGCGTACCGCGTTACGATTCCCCTCCTTGCCTTTTTAGCCCCGCGATCGGTTTTTACCTTTCGCTCGTTTTTATCATCGATCGTCATAAAACTCTTGCTGCTTTCGTACCGTCTGCTTTCGGGCGTTCCTTTTTACGTCTTACATCCGTACGCGCGATTTTTGTCGAGCAACGACATCGTCTTCATTTTGTTTGAGAATCTTTGATTTCAAAGACGAAGCTTTAAGGTACGTATGCGGATTCGTTCGCGTGTCAAACGCATCCTTCGAGTTTCTGGATAACTGTCAGCTGTAAAATAAATTCACACAAATGATAATTGTATTTGTATGTAGATGTTACAAATGAAACGTCATGAATATTAATTATAATTAATATTGTACATATATTATACTATATTATAATATATAATTATGAATGCAAGTATAATGTGAAGTTGAGAATGTAATATATAATATTTAAAATGTTTTATTAATACTGAACTTCATTATATTACTGAAATTAGAATACTTATTTTCATGAAAAATGTTTCCTTTAAGAAATTTTGAAACTATACATGGATAATATATAGGAATATTGACTTTTTGAAATAAGAAAGCTAATTCAAATGAATAAGAAAAAATGAACAAGAAGAATAAGAAAAGAAATCTTTTCATACAAATAAAAAAATCTTTCAATGTGCAAAAATACTCGTCGCGAAATAAATATTTATTGTAATATTTATTAAACGAAACGAATTTCTATTTCGGTTCTATCTTTTTAGTTATATTCGTCAAAATATAAATCATAAATAACACATAAATGTATAAACCTCTTAATCCCTTACTTTCTTTTTCCATTTAAACCCTTTTATCAATTTATGCCTGCTAAACATCAACATAAAGAAATGAAATTTAAAAATCGAATTTATAATATTGCAAACATTGTGCACGCCTAAATTACACTCACTGAACTTCGAAATTTAATGAACTGACACTCACAGTCCGAACTCAAATTCCACATGGGCTGCAATTTCTTTCTTTCCATCAAATTGAAACTATAATTCGTACCACAAGTGTGTCTTTATATTATAAGACAATTGAGAGAGACAGAGAGCAGAAACTGCGAGATGAATGCTCTCTGATCTAATTAGTCAGTGTTCTGTGTAGTGCTGTTCTAAACCTATTAGCAGAGGAGGACCAGAAGTCAATCTAATTGCAAACGCTGTTATCTACATTACATATTCTATTTGTGGTATTAAGGTGGTCAGAACGTGGAGGTTAAGGTATTAACCCCAAAACGGTATTCTATACTGAATATTGACCGGTATTTATAGAAGAGTCCACACTGATTTATAGCGGTGTAAATTCTAATGCATACAAACGAGTGCGCGGTGTTCCCCCGTACGAAGCGTCTTTCGTAGAAGAAATGGCATCGTAAAAAGGCATCATAGCGGGCATAAAACAATGTCAATTGATCGTGATCGAAGGTACATCGAAAGAAAATTATTGCGATCCGTGTGGAAGCAAGTAACATCCCGCCGTGTGTTAAGAACCGAGATGTACACTCGCCGTAGTCCCATCCCTGTGCAATTTCTCTCATCCTCGTGGTCTACTCGTTTGATTCGAAATGCCAAGCTCGCTTTTCACTCACCACTGACATCTCGTTTTTACCAAAGTCTGTCAATTGGAATTTAGGGGCGAATCCTTTCGTCTAAATAATTCTTCTTATTAAAGTGAATGGTATTTTTCGAAATATTATTGGATTGCGAGTTTTTACGTAACTTTGGAAAATTAGCAGGTGATATGACGTGCAAAAATGTGTGAAATACCGAAAGCGGAATATTTATTGTAATATAGTATAATATTACTATCTTGATTTTATTTCAAAATATTTTGAAATCTATCTAATTATTACCGTAATGATTAATTCTTTACAACCCAAGAGTTGTCGTTCATTTAATTTCAATTAATTTCAGTTACCTCCTTCAATTCGAAGCTTGGAAAGTGATGATTGCTATGAATTAGATAATGGAAATCTTTCTGACTGTATTTTTCTGAATAGAGTAAATTAATAATTTTCATATTGATTAATACATTTATATTATATATATTATGTTTCATTAATTTCATATTTTTACATTTATTTTACGGTATACTGACATGGCAATAAATATGAAAGATAAAATTTTCAAATACATGGACTTCAAGTTAAACTCCGTCGCAGTTTTATTAAAGATAAAATACTTGATTCAAGAACCTCGCGCCACCACAACGTTCCATGCAACGTTCCTTGCCTCTCGAAATCCGATTAACGAATACCGGCATGAATCGATGGAAGGAAGTCACGAAAAGTAAGCTAAAAGTGACAAGAGAACGAGGAAACGAGGCAATCGATCACCCGCCGACGACTTCTCGCTCACGGCCGGCAATTTCCTCCAAGATCTAAAATTCAAGTAACAGTATGTTTGCCGTGATTACCATGTATCTACATAGAGCAGAACGACGAAGAAGAAACACGGAGAGAAGAAAGGGAGACAGAGAGATGAGAAGCAACCGTGGATGGTGTTACGGCACCAACAAGCCGCCCGATACGAGTTTCGTGTTCTATTACGCAGGCAGACCAAAGCGTCTATCGGACCAAAGCTCGGAGGATTTAGATGCGCCTTTGTACATCGACCAGGAATACGTCGTTATGTCGGAGCGAGTTTACAGTGGGACCAGGTACGTGAGCTGGGTGAAATCAGCGGCAAACGCGTACCCGACGTGGCGGCGGAATTTCAGATTCAGGGGACTCGGCCTCGAACCGAGTCGAATCGCGTTCCAACTTCGCCGCGATACCCACCGGGGGATATAACAACCTACTTGAAACGAGCAGCAAGATCACGTTGAAACGTGATTATAAATACTTATCTGGCGGCCGGTTGATTCATGGATCGTTTCACGACGCAGGTCCACCAGCTCGGAATATTGCTCGTTCATGAATGTGTCGCGCGCCTCGCCTTCGTTTCGAGTTGAAATTTCACGCCGAATCGCCGAGAAGCTGTATCGATCGACTTTGTACATTGAGAAACGTAGAAATACGTTTGTGACGATAAGCGTTATTCTTTAATTAGAATTGGTTTCAATAAATAAACCCGTTATATTAATCTTGCTGTTGCGTGATGTAATTGATAAGAGGCATAACCGAATCAATAATTGAATCGTTTAGAATGTGCATCGATGAATTACGTATATTTTAAACTGAGAAGCAGGAAAAAAATATTAATTTTGTACTCGCGTAACGAAATTAAGAAATTAAAATAAAAAGTAGAGTTAATCAGTTTAACTTCTCAAAGACTCAACGATAGATTTTAAATAAATCATTCTCCATTGCTGTTAACATTGAGATATACGAAAAGTGCACGCAATTAATTCTAATTTAGTGGTAATTTAAATATTGCGAATGTACTTGTTTACCACGTTTACCACGAGTGTGTCTATTATAATCGAATATTAAGTTACCAATTATTTAAACGTGTGTTCCATCATCGAAGAAGAACTTTTCACAGAATAATTCAGTCGAAACATGATCATACGTACAATTACCACGTACATAATAATAACTCTAATATTAATAAAATCACTTATCTGTTTCCCCAGCAAACGAATAATTATACTAATACCTGTAAAATGTGTCAAATTCTTCTCTTCAGCTATTTAAAAAACAGCAGATGTACACTCCCTTCAAAAAATTTTTGAAGTACCCATCCTGAACCTCTCGAAACAACAATTTCTTCAAGTAAATCCATAATGTTATCTTCTTATACTTGTAATGAAATTTTAATTCTATAGTTACAACTATGTACATACGTTGACAAAATTGTCATATAGCACACCATTTCTATCAAAAAATACCAAATAACAATCTAAGCAGAAAAGAAAGGATAGCTATGACCAGGCTTCGAATAGAACAATCCAAGATCACACACGAATACCTACTAACCAAAACAGAACCTCCTTTCTGCAACACCTGCAACCTACAAGTCACCACCCAGCACCTACTACATGAATGCAGAAAATACCGAAGCATAAGAAGTAAATATGGATTAAACGAAAACACAGCTCTAACCTGCCAGAAACAACAAAAAAACGTTATCAACTACCTAAAGGAGACCCAATTACTAGACCAGTTATAAAAAGTCAATTTTGACACGTCGCTAAAGACCTCGTAGTCGATGCGACGCTAAACCCCTATTTAAAAAAAAAAAAGAAAAAATTGTCATCTCGTAGAGAAATTCGTTTCGTCTGAAAAGCAACGATACCTCAAATATCTGAACGAGGGCGTTTCCATATCGTTAATCGGCCAATATTATTCTATACGAACCTAACGCCGCCACGGAGGTCGAGGGTTCTCGCTCGAAACAATTTTTCTGAGGCGTCGTTGGAATATGAACGAGTCGATTGCGAGACGTTCGACGATGCTCGAATCGGAAGGCAGCGTATTAGTGACGTCAGGGCGATTATAGGTCGATAATCCCAAGACAAACGACGTCTACCTTTCACATTTCTCGCGCAAGCGTGCACACCGCCGACGGGAAAACCCCCAGAAAAATTGCATTCTTCCGGATCGCTTGGAAATTTTGACGTGACGGACGGCTGGATCGACCGTTCCGCGGACGTGGCCGCGTTTTCGTTTCCTCGAGCTTTTTCAACCGCTCGTTCGCGGATCAGTTGGTCAGGTTTCCACTCGTTAAAGTGGATCGCACGAAATCACTCGCGCGATATTGCTCCACGCCCTCGATGCCGCGATTCCACTGGAGACGGAGCTGCGACGCGGTTGCGAAATTAAGATGGAACCCACTTCAAGAGCGACGTCGATATTTATTTGTCAAAGCGGATATTTCGTGCTCCTTTTAAATGCTGGTGAAATTCCACAAAAATGAAAACGAAGGGTGTATCGTTTTCGAGTGAAACACGCACAGATACACAGTCCTATTTTTCATTTTTGATTGACAGAATAACTCTACAGAAGGCTGGAACCTTTGAGTTTTATCACGTATCTGAGATTCTGTCAAAGAGATTATAAAATAAAATTCGTTGAAATTTTCTTTGACTATTTCATTTGTTTACTGTTTCCAATTCTTACCGTTTTCACTGTCTTTTATTTGAAGTCGTTAGTGAAACTCAGTCATTCATTCATTCAAATGTTTAATTAATTAATTCATTCAAGTGCTTCAGTCTTCTATTGGAATATTTATCGGTGTCCTTCATTCTTCTTTTAAAATCTACAGAAGTATTTCAACATATTCAGACATATACATGGTAATAAAATAATTAGGTAACTTCACAGACCTCTGTTTCGGAATCGTAAAACTCTAACATTTAAAAACTGTGCTATTTGAACATGTTAGAATTTAGAACTGACGACGAGTCACTTAATTTTAGAATTCTAAAAATAAAATAAATATAACAGGTGAAAAATATTGAATAAATATAAATAAATATAAAATAAAATATAAAAATACATAAATCTAAAATAATAAATAGAAAAATTAATAAATATGAAAAAATAAATATAAAAATAAATAAATATAAAATAATAAATACAAAAATAAATAAATATGAAATAATAAATATAAAAATAAATAAATATAAAATAAGTATAAAATAATAAATAAGTATAAAAATAAATAAATATGAAATAATAAATACAAAAATTAATAAATATGAAATAATAAATATAAAAATAAATAAATATAAAATAATAAGTATCAAATAAATAAATATAAAATAATAAGTACAAAAATTAATAAATATGAAATAATAAATATAAAAATAAATAAATATAAAATAATAAATACAAAAATAAATAAATATAAAATGGAACGAGAATATAACCAAATTTTAGATGCCTCAAACACGAACTACCATGGTAATCTATAATCCAACGATATTATTCGAAAGTTAAACTTTCTTTCGTCTATGTTGTTGCGCTTGCACAGATACTTCGACGTAGATAAGAGGATCGGTGTCTATCATACGCGTACCGGTGGGCGGATACGTATAGATTCATTGCCGGTTAAGAGTCCTGACACTTCGGGGACTTGCTGTCCTGAAATTTACGGAGAGAATCGTGCGGCGTGCCCCCGCAGATGGTAAGATATCGTGACTGAAAATCGATAGACGGGGTATCGGTGGAAACGTCAGGCCGCGTAATGCAACAAACGTTAAACGCCGATAGGCTATCTCTTCGTTCCGATAAAAATTGCGAATTCGGCAAGGATGTCCGAAATCGGCATTTGGCCGACGGATCTGTAGCCATCGCCTCTCAAGCTTTACAAAAATTCGAACGGAAGTTCGACGACGAGACTGTCGCGCGGACGATAGCGAGTCGGATGAAAGGAGACGGACGAAGGAAATTGAATAACGCCGGAAGGAGGTGCACTGTGTTCCTCACGTATGCATGTATGTGCGTAGTCGTTGATGGATGAGAGATCCGATGGAGAAACGTCTTGAGAACTGATGAAACCAATTTTCAATAAATTAATTTCACAGCTGGACTGCCAAGTTGCAGAATTTATCGAAAATACTAAAATATCAGAATTTCACATTATAATATGTATACACATGTCTTGTGCGATACATAATATTTATGTCAATATAAGTTTGTAATTAAAGTGTCACAATTTTTGGAAAATGTCGGGAATACAAATTAGTCAAGTACAAGTCGGTAAAACGAAATGTCAAAAGTAGAACGATTCAACGAAATACAAACGATTCAAAATCTCCTTCGACTTCTGGAAACTTAAGAGAGGAATTACTTTTAGAGGATCGGCGCAGCAAGAGCTGTTCTTACTCCGATAAAAGGACGGTGTTCAAGTGAATATGTTCGTTACAATTGGCAATTTTTCAGTTCATCGGGCAACTGTCAAATTACACGATTCTCCGGCATGATGAATGAAGGGACTGTCAAAGTCTTCCGTCAAACTCTGGCGTTCTTCCGTTTATTCAAAAAAGCACGAACGGAGGCAGCAAGAAAAGGCACCTGGAAAGAAGAATAAAGTATCAGTCAGCAGTGAAGGAGTAAACGTTTACTTTAACATCAATTGAAGAATGTCTTTCTTCTTACGTTTTGCCATAATCTATGAATGAAACAAAATATTTGCAGTATACAATTCCTCACGAAATTATTTCAACAACATTATGAATATATGAATATAATACGTGTATCGTATAAGATATTTTGAAATTTTATTAACAGTTTTGTTGATCAAGTTTGAAACAGATCTAATAATTACAAAATACGTTTAATACGGCGATGAAGGGAAAAATGTTATTTCTGAATTTTGTACGACGAAATTACATTTATACACCATAGAGTAGATGGTACTCTTAATAATATAATACAAAATATATTTTGTATAATACACATTATATATATAAAGTTCTTCTATACGAATACCTTCGTGAATCACTGTCAACAATAAGTAAAACCACTCGCGTTGTAATCTACTTAATTCTGCCAACTTCTTATATTTACTGCAACACTATTTCTAAAAGATTTAAGTGGTTAGTCGTAATTAAAGTGAAAGAACAGCTCGAAAAGTTCTTGTGTATCTTTGCCGTTGTAAACTAGCGTACGCTATACAAGTAAATGGAACTTCTCCTTTAATCTTTAATTGCCGGCATTTGTTACATGAAATAATATCGTAATAAGAGACCAGCGAGAAATCTTCCTCGAGTTACACGAAGATAAGAACAACACGTACTTTTAGTTTTACAGTTAAATCCCATTTGTGCGAACTTATTGGTGAAAAAAATAATTTATATAAATTGTTAAATTTCTAATATAATATATAATTTACATAAATTGTATCTATCGGAACAGATTTCATGCTTACAAGGATTTGTTTCTCAAAGATTTTTGTCTACAGGACAGCGAAAATTTTATTTATTAAAAGATGTAATTGCGTTTTATTCAAATTCATTTTATTTCGATAAAATTAGTGGAAACGGTTTATTCATTTTGGTTCTCATTTAACTGATTAAGGAAAGATATTGCATTAATATCATATAAATAAAAGAAATAAAATTCATTTCACTTGCAATTCTTTCAAATTAATTTATATTATCGAGTTCGGCTTTTTGATACTGAAACGAAGTTTCAAGGATTCGTTTAACATTTTTTCATCTCTACGTCTGCGAAATTTAAATTAATTATAATTATAGTTGCTTGGTTTCAATGGATTAAAATGATTACTTTTAATAAAACGAAAAGCACAATTATTATTAATTTTATTGATTAAAGTAACAAGTAACTAGTTTAATTTTAAATAAGATTAAAGTAATAAATAATTAGTTTAATTTTAAATTTTAAATAAGACTAAAGTAATAAATAATTAGTTTAATTTTAACATTGCAAATTTTTCGTTCTTTCTGTATCTGATGATAGAACTCCTCTTTTTTACTGTCTACGTACTTTTTTATGTCCATGTAAACGACGCAATTAAATTTTAAACGTCATTCAATGGTTATTTTTGATCGTGGAAACTCTGGACGTAATATGTAATCTTCGTTCCGCGAAAGCGACGTTTGCTTGAGAAAAATCATTTCGTATCGTTCCTCCGTAACAGAAAGTAAACTCGTTTAACCTTACTAAATTAAAATCCTTGTCGAGCGCCGAATGTGCAACAAAAGTGAAATTCCTCGTCAATCGAAACGATGGAAAAATCCTCAACAAACGGAGTCGATTAAATAAGAAAGCTCAACAGAAACAAAAGGAAGCTATCGATTAAAAGTTAGTCTGAACAAATGGAATTCCGCCGTTGGTACATACCTTCGACGCATAAAATACGTACGCTCTCCGTCATGTTATATATTTCTCGCTGCAAATCGAACGGTATGCTGTTCTTGAATATTTACCCACGTTTCTCCGTCGATGAAATTTTAACGAAAGCAGACCCCTCTTTACGGAACCGAAAAGAATTTCGACGACGAAATATAGTGTGCGGTCGTTTGAAGTCGATACACTCGACATGCGTGCATCGATTGACACGCTTGCACGGAGATCGAGCGAATGTGTCTAGGTTTCAGGTGGATCTCGCGTCGCAGCCGAGCTGCTTGGCAGCCGTTCCATGAAATATTCAAGATACAAATGCCACGTCGAATCCGATCACGAACACTTCGGTTAATAAGAAACTTTCTAAACTCTAATGCATTTAAATTGCCTCGCCTTTCTCTCTCTCTCTCTCTCTCTCTCTCTCTTTGTCGAGGCTCGAGCATTCAATTACCGTGCATTTTGTCTGCCGAAAATCGCGTTCGTCGTCATTCATCGCACTCTCCCTCTTATGAATATGTTTCTCTCGATCGCGTTCGAAAACACATTTCAATTTTACGACTGGCCAAATTCGTCGTATCGCGACAAACTCGAGCTGTATTCCTGAAAACGTTCCGAACTTTTGTCGAAGTTTTGAGAATCGATCCGTTTGAGATAAGATTCTTGGCGACCCAAAACTTTGTGAAAATTGTTTTGTCATTTCGATTAATTTTGTAACTAAAATAATCTTTATGTGGATTTTTGATGAGTTTATAGAAATGCTCGAAATTTTGTGTTTTGCTACTTCAGTATCAATCTCTGTAGTTACGATTTTTGGCTTCCGTGGATAAAACCTTTAAGATAGATTTCTGTTAAATAAAAATGATTATTGGAAGAATTTTTAGCGACTCAAAAATATTTTTAACATAATTGATCGGAGTAGGAACGATCGCATGAAAATAACATGTGTAATTAATTTCTTATTTTCTGGAAGAACGTATACAGTCGAAAAAAGGACGCTTGAAGAGGATGTAGATCATAATATATACCTACGTATGTGTGAAAAGTTTTAGTATTATGTGTACTACTATTATCATACATACTGCATACATTAATACTATTTTATTAATGTATTTATAATGTATATGTGTCTTAATTTTGGACTTTGTACATATACTGATTGTATGAAAACTGAACGCTAATTATCTCTTTGTCTCCAAATTTTCTAATTTTTCTAATTTTATCAGGCACATTTCTATTACTTAAAGCTGCGCCCACAATGATTTACAACTGCAGAAAAGTTTGCGATCTATTTACAAGCGACTCGATCGAAAATCGAAACGAAAAGAGCACGTTCGCACGACGCAAATGGTTTTTCTATCAAACATCCATGTATTTTCAGCCTGTGTGCTTAATGAAGACGCGTGTCGGACAAGTGAAGAAGCAGCGGTAATCCATAAATGATTGCCTCCTCGATATGTATAGGTCGCCGAAGGTTAGAGCCGTAATCAGCCTCGACGTTTCATTTTCGAGGAACGTTCATTACTCGTTCATATCTGCTCCTTCTTTTGACGATTCATGCAAACCGGTGGCGACTCTCTCCCCTTCTTACTTGATATGCGCAATACGTGCGCAGGATTTGCCCCTCGAAACGATTAAACCAAACGAAACGCAAGATATTACGGCTGTTGCGAATAACGTTATCTTTCGAGATCCGCGGACGAGAAGGGTAGATATTTACAGCGGCTGTGAAAAGCGTTCGTGCACTCGAAGAATTCCCGATATTCTAAATTTTGTACTATCAACTTCGCGCAAGGGAAAGAAAATCGTACAACGAATTCAGAGGAACGACAATTAATCCTCAAGATCTTAGGTGGATTTAATTCCGAAGGAAATTTCTCAACGTTCGTAAAGATGTTTCAACTTGTGAAATTTGCGAGAGAAAGAGCTTAATATCTTTACTCGTGTCATTTCGAAATCACGTAGAAAACGTTTTTCAAAGAAAGTAATTCAATATTGTGAAAGTGGAAGCTTCACGAATTGAAACGAGCTCAGGTAGATTGCTGGACTATTACTTCCGGATAATTTTTTCCTCAAATGAGATAATGTCTTATCCTTTTAAATCTTGTTCTTCAAATAAAATACCATTTTAAGAACTGACTGTAACAAATAAAACAATTTATTGTCGGAATTGTTGCTTAACGCTTTAAGTATTTATTAGAGATAAATGTAGATCCTGTACGACGCAGACGAAAAGAACTGTAATAAATATAATAACTTTTAATAATTACACAAATAATTAAAATTAAAGTTACCGATAATAAATACTATCAGAGATGTTTCAATATTTGTTAAAGATGTTGACAGAAGTTACGAAACAAAAAGAAAATAAACTTAAGAAATTTAAAAGAAAGTACTGTCTTCAATCATGCAACTATTAACTACTGATGAAATTTATGAAAAGTAATTCTCTATTATTCACTTATCTATTATTCAATAGAAAATGTCATGCTCTTTAACTGCTAGAATTTATGTCGTGGATTACCCGAGCAATTTGCTCAAATACTCAGTCAAACAAACAGGCAAAGTTGCTCAGAACGTTGACCTTTCCAACGTACTTACGTACTTCAAGAGCGTCGAGAAATCGATGAAAAGAAATAATTAACCTCCGTAAATAATTACAAGAGTTGCACCATCCTCGAAACGCTTGGGAACGATAAGAACAAGATTTAAAGGATAATTGCAACGAATGCAATTTTCTCAAGAAAGAAGACAGGAGAGATCGGATAAAGCCGTGCCACAATTATGTTCCATCAACGTCATAGCTGATAGGGTTTCAGGCAAGTCGGCGTAAAATTGAAATAGGGGTTGCTAACATTTGGCCGGGTCTAGACGTGTCCGTGTGCTCGCGCGCGTACGTAATAGGTTTAGAGACGGAGCAACCCTTATCTGCTAGGCGAGCATACACGCCGGTAAGATAACGGTCTTTCGACTCAAACTGATATGCAGCCATGCTAAAATCGGCCTCCGTTTAAATATAAACTCCACTCCACTCCGCGAGCTATAAAGGGCTCGAAAGCATTAACTGCTTTCTCAGTGGAAAAGATCCTTCGCGAAGTCTATCATGCGTTAGACAAATTTCAATTAGATATGTTTAATCCTCTCTGAACAGAAATATTTTGCATATAATATTTTACTTTCATACATATATGAAAATTTGCATATAATATTTTATTATAATATTTATAAAATTTTATAACAATAGATAAGTAAATAAATATTTTGTAATATTTTAAATATATATATATAAATATTTCTGTTCAGAGAGAATTAAACGTATTTAAGTGAAATTTATTTCTATTAATATATATATATATATATATTAATCGTACATGTTATAATTAAATTAAAGAAATTTACTTGAATTGTATTATACTGTACATATGTACAATAGAAAGCAGTATATATACAGGGTGTCCCGTTTTAATCTGCAAGTGCAATTATCTCCTAATCCACTGATTATTTTGAAAAATGTTTCGAGTGCATATTTTTCTGTTTTCAGAGGGCAATAATTTGTATATTAAATATATTTTTGTTAGTTTGTCAGTAAATAGATGCACGAAGTTCACTACTATTTCTTCAAGTATAATCTTTCTTTGTCACCAATCGATCATAGGGCGAAAAACACTTTTCAAGCGTCGAAAGGAAGTCGTCGTTGGTTGAAGTAGAGGCCGCTTTTTAAAAGTTTCATCCGCAAATAATGCGGGCGGGCTTTCAATTTCCAATGTCCACACGCGTGTCCGGTGTAAATTAAAGGGAATGGCAGATCAAAGTCTCTCGAGAGGCATTTCGAGCTTTGATTAGCAACGTGTGAAATTGCTTCGACACTTCGCAGGCGAACGCTTTTTATATTGTCCTTCCACGCGCACAGCGAGCAAATGTAATCATCAGTTTTGCACCGTGGAATGTGTGTTACGGAAACTCTCGTTACAGAAACACTGCGAGCTACGCACAGACGCGGCGATCAACTGATGTAGATGGATCGTTCCCGATTATTCCCGTGTAATTTATCTGGTCGTCTTTCGCGCATCTTTCGCGCGTCGTGCACGAGCGAATTTCCAGATAACGCTATGAAACCGCACTCGAGAAATTAACCGTCGAGCAGCAGCTCGAGTAATCGAATGCGTTTAACGAATGGCATTTATCAACGATCTGCACCTGTTCAGAAATTCCCTCGATCCGAAACGCGCGCGTCTCTTTGATCGGTCGCCTGTCAATTTACACGCGTCGATTTCTTTCTCTCTCTCTCTCTCTCTCTTCTCGTCCTTTGCCCTCCGCCACTCGTCTTCTATTTCCTGTTTTCCTACTCTTCCCTTTTTGCTGTTTGTACCCACGCGAACGCGACTAATTTTTCGCTCGGAATCGGATCCCTCGTCGCTTTTATTCTTCGCCTCGACGCCTAGAACTGAACGACGACTAAAGTGTGAAATTCCCACCGGAGAGATCAAACTAAGGAAAATGGGCTGCGACGAAGATTTTGTTCATGTAGTTTATGAAACGTTCATTCAAAAAGCGCGGAACATGTACAGGTGTAAATTTAAAATTGGCCGTTTTTGACGAGGTACTTTAATGTGTTACGTTGATCTTTAATTCTTGATTTTCCCCGAGCATTTTCCTTTATTTTTATACGTGCTGCTGGAACTTCTATACGAAATTGCGTTCATTGCATTGTGATTAAGTAGACTGAATTTAACTGTGAATATATTGTCTTGCAACAAGACTGCGAATATTTATACATTCACGAGGAATATGTAAGTGTAAAAATTCTGTTCGCAAAAGAATCTATGGCAAAGCACTAACTGTCATATTTTTAATGGATGTGTTTTAACATTTCTATTCAGTCCAATGTATGGTCTATTTATAACGTAAATTCGCAAAGAACCAAATTACTGGAACTTAGAATTATACAGATATTTATTGATTGCGTACCGATCGATTCTTTTCAAATTAATTACGAGATCATATATCAACGCACATTTTAGGGGAATTGAGAAATCTTTAGAATTCTATAAAAAAAAATAATAATAATAATAAGATCCCAGATTATTACGAATGACTATGAAAAATAAATTATCAGCGAGAGATTGAGAAATCTTTAAAATTCCACGAATATATTAATCTATCAATAACAGTGTTCTTTAAAACAACGAGTTAACTCGTCGTTTCTTTTTTTCGTATCGTTAGTAAAAACCACCAAAGACATCATCTCGCGACACAGAGTTGTCCAAACAACCTGTATTTTTTCTCGTGCAATTTCATCCGTTTCTCCTCCGCGAAGACAAACACAGCATGAAAATTCGGGCGGTACGCGTTTCGTTTCAATGCTGCATGCACATTTGTACACGCCTTTCCAATCGGTAATTGTAGCGGCGCGTTGATCCCAAGACAATTGGCTCGATGCGTGCAACATTTTGACGAAAACGGCGACGCGGCGGATAAATCAAAGGTCGGACGACAGAAACGAATTCGCCGTAGTTTCGCGCGCGGCCGGAATAAGTTGCGCCTGCACGAAACAAATCACGGCCGAGCAAACTGGCCGTTTCCTGTATTTCTCTCTCTCTCTCTCTCTCTCTCTCTCTCTGTCTCTATTTTTTTTATTTTGCTTTTCTCGTTTCGTTTATACTGCTCCGCGCAGAGGCGAACGACAGTCGCGCGTATAACATTTTCAATGTTTTTTTGAATTTTCTCCGCTCGAGTTTTCTCTGTCCGCGATCGATCGCGATAAAACAAGCGGAAAAATTCACCCTTCGATGCATGGAAAGCAATACCCGGCCCGGCCGTAACAGCCAGGTATTAACAATTACATCAAATCTGTTTTCGTGTATCGATCCAACTTGGCCGTTTCTAACGTTTCTAGGCATACTTTCTGTGTATTTTGACAGCGAGACGAGCCTATTTTCGAAAAGAGCGAGGTTAATGGTAACAATTGATACAAATTGAATTCTGGATACCAAACTAGATCCCGCCAAACTAAGTTTCATTTAATTAAACATACGCTGGATCAGGTACGCGCGATATAAAGCGCTGCACAAAACGAGATTCGAAATTTAGATTTTTTTTTTTTGATTCGTCGTCGCAGAGGAGAAGCTTTTAAATAATGTAGAATTAACTTCTTCGTATGGGAAAAAATTTGATCAATTGTATTCAGAAGAATACAATGTGATTCTATTCGTTGTGAGTATTTCAAAATTCTAAATCCTCAAAATATGAATGCAAAGCGAAACTATCAATTGCTAAAAATTCATACGACTAGTAAAAATTCTTTACTACGAAACTGCCACCTTCTCTGTGTTTCACTTTTATATTTCACCAAACGAACAGCGCGTAGACAGGAGTAAGAAGTAGTTTAATTCTCAGAATTACAGAATTCATCGTAAGAAACGTACCCGACGTGACTAGCGACTGCGAGTGGCGTGAAACACGGAAGCATGTATAATGAAATGCGAATCGTTACACTCTGTCCTTAGATCTACACTTTCGCATATAGAATTCGTAACATCGTGCGACGCAGTTATTATATTTCGAGGCGTGTTTTATTCTTAGCCCGAGAGTTTCCGCCGACACGACTCGTCAAATATTCCCCTTTCAAGGAAAGAGTACATACAGCCGCTTGTCGATAGTACGAGAAATTGCCTTATTTTGTGTATCTTCGTCTAAGCAAATATTCATGGCAAAATCTCCATCTCTTTACACGATGTTTGCAGCACTCTCTATGAACTTCCAACGAAAGTTGAAATCTGATTCGGCTGCGCGCCGAATTTTTCTTCCTGTCTTTGACGTTTCCTTTTCGCATACGATGAATTCTCAGAAACGTACGCGATTTAATTTTTGAACGAGAGACTTTGCGGAGACTCGGGTGTAAAACACGAGGATCGATCAAATTCCCGAAGGTTACAAAATATCAACGCTAACTAATGTCGCTGCTGAAAAATTTATTTTGATACGTTGAACGAAAGACAGCAATCGGTAAAAGCAGAGAAAGGATAGGACCAGCGATACGCGCAGAGATTCACAAAAATTATTCGAACACTTGGCATAGAGGAATTTTTAGATGTAATACTGTACAAAATATTTTCAAATTTCATTAGTCTTTCGAAATAAAATTTCTGAAGATGTTAAAGAGTTACAAGACTTTTATCGTAGACGTATGTTTAATAAAAAATTAGTATATAATATAAATAATCTCCATAGGCACATAAGATATGTATAATTATAAATACCTTGTAATTTCTGCACATATTTTTAGATTTGTTTCAAACTTGATCAATATAATCGTGACTACCGCATCCCATCGCAGTGTTGATGAATTTTCAAAATATAACAGACGTAATATATTCATAAAATATCCCCCGAAAATATTCGAATACCTTCGTGAACAGCTGTAAACAAATTAAAATTAATTATCTATCAATCTATTACAGACAATCAAAGGCATTCGTGAATGTGTACAGTAACCAAGAAAAAAAAGGTACTAATAAACAACTTATTACTTATTACAGAATTTACTTATAACTAGTAATTAATTAAATCCAAATGAAGTTCAAATTTCTACGAAAATTGAATCCCATCAAAGTACCAAATCTCTAAGTAGAACCTGATAAGAAACCATTTCGTTAAATTTCGCCAAATTACCTATACTTTAGTTACTGCAGCTCTTTCTTAATAACGAAGAGAAACAGGCACGCGATGTAACCGCGCGTCTGTTCGATTAATTGAAGAGATCGGAGCGTGGTCGCTTACGAAGCGATGCGCGCGATATTGCACGGAGGCGACTCGTGTATTTTAAATAAAATCCTCCCGGAGCCGATAAGGGGCCTGCTGTCGTTGACTTTGATTGCGTCATTATTCCTGCTTCGTAAATGGTCAGCCCGGCGCGGCTGCAAGGGAAAATGGTAATGAGCGAGCCTGTAATCGTTCTTATCTGAGGTGTGTATGCACGGTGGGGCGTTTGCGCCCGCGTTTGGCTGACAGGATAGGCCGGCAAGAAGAATCGCCGCTGGAAAGAAATTATATTCCGGAATGAGCGGATAAGACGTAACGACGACTGTTAAAAATGAGCGGCGTGGCCGCGGCTTTCCGCGAGCGTTTCATTGAAAAATTTCCACCGCTGTGAAGCCGCGATCTCGCGCCGAGATTTCCACCGGCACGGTCTCCCCGCTGTTTATTTCTCGAGAATAACGCCGTGACACGAAATCTCCTTAATTGAAATCTCCCTGGCAGGAATTTATTCCCCTCGTGCGGGAATGAATCGCAAAGTTTCCTTAAGAGAGATTAACAGCGATATCTTCGTGCGAAAATTTTGTCGTTTGTCAATTTTACAATTGTAGTAGTTTAGGGAGCGTCTGGTATGGACTCTAGGTTTTTTTACAATTATAGTAGTTTACAATTTTACAATTGTAGTAGTTTAAGGAATGGACTTTAAGTTTTTTACAATTAAAAAGATCAGCTTCGAGCTTTGGTAAAGAAATTTACTGAAACGCATCAACTTATGCAAAGAAAGGTACGTGATAAATGGTCACATTGAGTTTCAATGTTTTACATTTTTAAACGAAAAAAATCTGTATTTATATTCAAAATTTGTCACATGGATTGTTATATATATTTGACAAGAATGACAGATTTTTAGTTTGAAAGTACAAATATATTCTTTATTAAAAACAACTTGTACCATGCAAATATCCCTTTGTCGATCATGTAATTATCATTATTATATACATATATTATGTATGTATATTTATTATTAGTATATTATCATTAAACTGTTTCACTGATTGAAGGTTTCGACAACGATTACAGCATAAATTATTTTCGATAGAAAATTACTACCGATTGGCCACCGATCTCTCCATATATATGTACTTATGTACAAATTATACATATTTTACAATAAAATAAAATTTCACGGTTCTTCAATTTGTCTTCGTAAGTTTCTCAAAAATATAATTATTTATATACGTGTATTATACGAAATATGTATATAATACAATACATCAATTACTATGTAATGTAATTTTCAAATTATGGGTCTTGACGTCTGTGAAATAGAATTTGGTATAGAGTTTGGTAGGATCTATTTTATAATTTTGTTCTATCTAAGAATCCGTAGTGACATATTTTGTCTGTATGTACATATATAAAAATTATTCTAATGTAATTTATTGTTACACAACTTTTGTAAGAAAAACTCAACTATGACACATTCAACTCGAATCTTGAAAGAATCGAAACAGCTGATATACGTGTTCCATTAGTGTAGGAGTATTCCAGATTCGTGAATTCTATCTGGCAAAAGTTAATGTAAAATGTTACAGATATTGCAGTCTTTAAGCCCCAGCGTATCAAAGGCAGCGCACGTTCGCCTTTTCACCAGAGTGAAATATCTGCGAGGCAGATGAAATATGATTTTCGTTCCTTGTAAGTCACCCGACCACGCTTTTCTGATTAATACAGGCGAACCTAAAAGCGAACCTGGAAACACTACGTGCGAGAAACGCTCATATAATTATTATTATTCCTTTTCAAAGAAGCCGTGAAAACGAGCATACAGCATTATAATTCGTAGGGTGCGTTTATAACTCTGCTTTGTTTGCATCCGTACTGCAATCTCTTTGTTTTGTTTCACGTTTCCTGCTACGCCCTCATTACTTCACGTGCGTAATTAGAGAAATTATATCCTCGTATCGTTTCACATCACTCGACAACTCTCTTTTGATTTACTTTACCGCATTGTATTACCTAAGAGTTTTCTCATTTCATTTGGCTGAAAGTTAATACGCTACTAATAATACCCTATCGTTGAAAAATCACGAGGTAAATAAATATTTTATTCTAAAATAACATTACTTTCTTCTATTAATGAAATTGTTAGTAATTGTATTTAAAGATCGGTATTAAAGTTACGATATTGTTGTTTTTTAGACAACTGTAACGAGAAAGTTTATCTCATTCAAAAGTAAAGAGCATTCCAAACTTACGTGTGTACATATATATGCATTTATTAATTAATTCTAGCCTCCAAGCGACAGAACTGGAGTTTGGTTTACACGAAAAACTTAAGTAAAACGTAAGCTAATTCATTCCTCTTTCTTATGTTTGTACTTTATTAATTACTCGTTCTCCTATACTCTATATTCTTTATTCCTCTCTTTATCAGTTTTTGTGTAGTGTCTTTAAAAAATTAATGCATAATCTTTCCATTGTTCACGTTACAATTAATATTTCCTCTGTCATTGCTTGTGTATATTAGTATTCCCTTTACATGTATCTTGCTTCATTCATAAGTAGTTCTTTAAAGGATTGTTCAACCAATGTCTCATCACATATTACTTTCGAAAAATCAGTGTCTAACTTCTCTAAATATTCCGATTTCTTCGTACAAGTTCCACCTACATATTATATCTTGATTTTGTTACGTCACTACGTTGTTTCAATTTTATTGAAATATTTATTAATATTACAACGACGTTCCGTGACAGAGAAAAGTATTGTTCGGACAACGTATGCAGCGTATCGCTTGGGATCAAGAGGCTTGTCTGACTAGAAGTAGTTTCGTACTACTTGCAACATGTGGTTACTCCATTCTGGTTACTCGCTCTGTCGCTTATTAATTCTGGCCAATTTTGTTTCCGAGTTGGAAAACACTTCCACAGCTCTCAACATTATACACTTGTCACAATACATGTCGAAAAATATTTCATTTCTAAATACTTGTTAGTCCTAAACCAAAGTCCTTCTCATCCAACAGTACGATTACACGATCTACGCGAAGAAAGAAATTAAATAACACACTCGTCGGAGAGAAACTTCCAAAATCGTTTCGATCGTCGAGAAAAGAAACGGAAAAAGTAAACGAAAGAAAGAACAGGACCAAAAGGGGAAATTGCACGAATCGAGAACTGCCGGCGATTCTTTAACACATCTAATTAACGGAACACGATGAAAAATCGCGGGACGACGCGTGGAACAGGCCGGCGGCCAGCGACGACTCGACAGTTTCCTGAACGTTTTAATAGAGAACGCTAATTAGAAACCGGATTGCATTACTTTAAATTACAGCGAAACGCGTTGAGAATGGCACGAGCGCGGCGGTCAAGCCAATTAACCGGGTCTCTCGATAATTACGAGCCACCGGGCCGGTCAGTCGCCTCATTTAAGCCGACCGCACGGTCAATCACCGGCCTCTGCTTCCAGGAATTCAAGGACTTTTCTAATTACGCGCGTATCCCTATGTGTCGGGCGCGGCCGTTCGCCGGCGAGTGTCGCGTTCCGAGTAATTTTCCGAAAATTACACGGCCCGCGCTGGAAATTCGAAATCGCCTAATTTGCGGGATAACTTTCGATGCTGTTGTGTCAGCGCGGCGTAATAAATGTTAAGCAACCGAAGGGGCGAGAGGATATCACTCGGGCGAGGAAGCCGTCGTTGAAAAGCAGCCGACCACGCTGCCTGTCGACGTTGCGTCGCCAAAGTGCGGCCAGAGTGCGAAAATGGTTGCACGTCGGCGCTCGAGCAGTTTCGAAACTTGCGCTCTGAAATAATTGCGCCACCGGCCGACGCGCGAAACGTGCAAATACGTTTAAGGGGAAGGACGGGCCGTAACATTCTCATTGCGAATTCTTCGGACTTTTCTTGCTCCTCGCAATAGTCGAAGAAGACTATTCTCGAACCACGAACGAGAGTCGAGGTGTGACGCGAGAAATAGTATTCGCACCAGCGTCATTCAATTGCGAGTGTTGGACTGTTTGTGTCTTTTTTTTTTTTACAAGCTTTGTTACGAAATTTTTGTCCGCGAGAAGGTTGGTTGTTTCGAAACGTTTATCATCATCGTTGATAAGTAAACTGTGGACATTGATGTAATTTTATATTTCGACAAAGAAGCATCTTTGAATATTCTGTGTATGTCTGTGTGTCACATATTTTTCATAATTTTTTCAAAGTTTCACAGTCTAAGTACATGCAAACGTTTATATTTTATGCTTTTTTTTATATTTTTTATGAATACAATTAGAGAAATGGAATCTAAATAGATTTCATCTGTTTAAATATCGTAATAAAGTTTAATATATATTTTTGTACTATACTATGTGTATTTTGCAGATTTTTGGAATCTTGGATTTTTAAAAAATACACAAACATCCGCAGTTCGTTTATACTATTACGACGATTTATTATTCCTTAATTAAAATCAAACTAAAACAACTAAAAGAAAGTAAGAAAAAAATAACCAGCATTATCATGACATTTAAATTGGCAACTTCAACTTAAATTAACATTAACGATAAATATTATATTTAACTTTAAAGAAACATTAAATATAATATAAATGACATAATATTGGATTTAGTACAATAGACAATTTACGCAGTAATCTACTCCACAATTATCGAAATACTTAGAAATATTGGCACAATTCTTGGCAGCTTAACCAATTGAATCCAATTTTCGTCGTAGCTTCTCTTGTCCTAATTCTGCAATTGCAAATACAACTTTTGGATTACAAGTTTTTCTCTCAGTGGCTACATTTCGCTGCCCGTGCGTATTTTCTAACGATATGGTACATTTTCTCGATGTATTTTTTTTTTAAAGAAAATAAACATCACACTACAAACACGAGTCCAGATTTTGATTGGGGTGGCCCCGATACCAAAAGACCAGGAGATTGATTGAAGAAAAAAAATAGCGGTTCACACGTACAAGGAAAAACACGAGGTAATTGAAAGAACAGTTGCCAGAACGTATAATACCACTGTTCACAATGTCTTTCGGTCACGAAAATATGCGTATCAAACACAATGATCGATCAATTCTTTTCCCCGTGGACGCATGATTGGAACGTGTCAAAGCCTGCACACCTTTTGTTCCGAACCATTCTCCGTTATAACAATTCTATCATGGTGCGTTTAGACAAAACGAACGAGCACTCGCTTCTATTCCAACAAAATTCAGTTCGTCTGTTCGTCCGTGCTTGGTAAATCTGCTCGCTGAATGTCCAAGTGCCAAGAAAATGTCTTCTCGATTTGGAAAAACAATAATATGAAACTGCCGACACTTACAAATTTAAAGATGCAAATATCGTACGTTTAAAATGGCTACTGATGCAATAAAATTCTTCACGCTTTACCCATAAATCATTTCAATTAATCAGCAAATCTCTTTTTCATAAAAAAAAAACGCGAAGAAATTTGTTCGACGTTGAGGCCTTTTAATAACTTGCGCCAGGTGTCACCAATCGTTCTTCACGTATTATACACTCTTTTCTTTTATCGCATCTTTCGACACGTCGTGTTACATCGTCGTAAAGTTCGTCGTAAGTTCGTTCTCCATCGTCGTGTTTACTTCCTTTCGTGATTCTTTTTTACTTCAGTGTAACTGGACGTTCGCCATTATATTATTAGACGACGTTTGTCTCAACGACGTGTGTCCCTGCAACAGCCGCTTAACCGAACGAGAAATTCTTTCGCCTACTTATCACCGTGTCCAGTTGGGTAGCATTTATGGCCTCCTTAATCCGCGGTTCCATTAACGGCCGGCATACAGCGCGACAAAGTGTAGCGCATTAGCGCCAAGTCAACCATAAAACTTCGCGTGGGACGGGCCATCGTTTTAAGTTAGGCTGCGCGCGTCGCTTTCTTCCGGCCGCCAGGGTTCCTCCAGTTCCTCGTCGTCTCCATTGCTGATTAAAATCGTCATTAGAAGCCATTACCAGCGTCTGCGGAATTTTCTTTCCGCGCACGCCGTGCACAAAGGGCGAAATTTCATTAACAGGCATTGTAATTTCAACCCCGGCTCGGACCTGTCGCCAGAATTTTGTCCACCCTAGAAAATATTCTCTTTATGCTTGACTCTTTTTTAACGCTACTTAATGCGCTGTACTTCTTTTTCTCTTTTCCTTTTGGTAGGGACAGATGCAGCTTTCGCAAGAAAGGAAGCTTCGCCCGGCTTTTACTTTCTCCACGAAAGAAAATTGGTGTAAATTGATGCGTCTCCTAGTTTGCTCGGTCGGTTTTATTTCTTTTGATATTTCTCGCTTTATCTCCTCGCAAAGAAAAAAAAAAAAGATGCAAAAAGTTACTCTCGCGAGTTTGCTGTTAGCAGGAAGGGGATCGTGTAAATGGTCGTAAGTTTCGACGTGAACTTCAAAAGATAATTCCCTTGGACGGGAATTCGGTTGACAAACGACGCACGCGAGGGAGATCGAGGTTGAAACTATCGGAATCGTAGCTGGAGTTTCGAACGCTGGCCTGGCCGGTTATTTCACGACGCAGCAAATACCGAAGTATTCATCTTGCTAAGGTAAAGAACTTTCGTCAATAAACGTGAAATATGCCTGCACCAACTATCTTACGAGTTCCCTGTATGCCATCGCAAATGTTTTCATATTTCACGGCACGATACGCGTCCCTCTTTCAGATTTCTGTTTTACGTACTATCGCTACTGTTATATCACTTTAGTGGAAACGAAAAAATTGTATTTTATATTTTCGACACACGATATTTCATGTGAATATCCCTATATTCGCATATGTATGGAATATTATTTTTTTTATTTTTTATATATAGTAATTATATAGAATAAATGAGTATATGTACACATTTGTATTGCGATATAATTTTATAAATGCAACAATAAATCTTTGAACAAAATACAAGAAAGAAGAAAAACTGTAGAGAAAGAGATCGAGCAGTGCAACAGCACCTATTTTTTTTTTTTTTTTTACAGCGTCAATGTTTTTTTATAAATGCAACGATGCAAAAGCCAAAAAATGGAAATGCAGTTTCTTCTTTTTTCTTTTTTTTTTTTTTAAATGGAAACATGTATTCGCTTTTACGTAGATTGAATCGTTTCGTTCTACATAGAAGAGCATTATAGCAAACATGGAAAATAAATGAATTTGAAAGATATTATAACTTCAATTTTAGTAGAACTTTTCGTTAAAGGACAATGAAAAACATACACCGCGTGACTTTTATATACCGCATCCGTTCGTACCAATCAATTTTCGATCACGTTAATGTTGATACTGATTTTTTACGTAGAACGGGAAAATGACTCGAATTGTGTAAAGACGAGTGTACGTTTTCATTAAAAGAAAAAAAACTTCCAGTCTTTTCGCGAAATGCGCACACATTTGCGAAAGAAAAAATACCATTCATCCATTTCTTCCAACATTTTGCCCGAACTTCAACAAAAGGACCTGTTCCAATTGCGTGACGCACTTCCGCACTGCCGCGAGTGATGTAATTTATCGAGAATGCATAAACTACGGGATTTTCAATACTACGGCTTTTCAATAAAATTCGTTCCCAGCCTCCTTTTTCCTTTTTTTCGCCTCCCACTTTCAACCCGTTGGAATCCCGTAACAGGGATTCACAGGAGGGAAAATATGAAATATCGATCGCACCAAATCGAGAAGACATAATACGAGCTATTAAAAAAAAAAAAAAAAAAAAAAAAAAAAAAAAAAAAAAAAAAAAAAAGAAAATTGAAAAATTCGATTATTTGAGGCAACGTATTTCCGCTGGTGGCGTCGCGAACGTTTCATTTCGCGTGCAAATTAATCCGAATTGTCTGATCCGGTCCGTCGAACAAGAACACGACGAAACGCGCGGTGACAGATCTCGCAGAAATTGATAGCCGAGAATTATGCATTAATCTGTTCTGAGAACGACAGAACGACGTCGATTCACGAGCGAGCGCGCTTCGTTACCAAAAGGCATTAACGCGGGATCCGGAGTGCCGCATCAACGAAAACCGAGTTTGTGTAATTCGTGCGAGGCGCGACGCGAATTTCATATCGCGCTATCGTACACACTCCCCCCATCTAGACCATTTTACCGCGCGCCCATTTTCACGAGCGTGGCGCGACGACGCTCAGAAAGCCTTTTGCCACGCGACACACACGCGTCCGCCGCATTCGTAATAAATTTGAAAGCACGGCCCCGAACCAAACGGTGCGAAACGACCGCGCTAAACGAGAGGAAGAAAGTGGAATGGCGAAAAGGGGTGATTACGTGCGTTTGCGTCCCCGTTTAAAGATCTCAAGTGTTTAGGTGCCATGTTCGTTTTTTCGAAATGGAAAAATGTAGTGGCGCGTAATGTATGTAACAAAGGAATCGTAATGTTAGTTAGTATGCAGTGTATAACGTATAGCAATTCACAAGATGATTTGTGTAATACGCTGTTCACAAGAAACGTATCTATCAAGTCGATTAATATATTGGTCGATATATTGCATGTATAATCATTTACGTACGGGATATTTCACATAATATCACTGCTTTGATTGATCATCACGATCATTCATAACGAGAAACGTTACGCTAATACGGCGTACATATTCTGATGATGTTAATTATTTTATGGATAGTAATTGTTAAATTTTAAAACTGTCGACGCTTTCGTTTCATGGATGATACTTCAATGTTTAGGAATTGTTGTTAGAATTGATATTTAGCCAAGACGAATGATCTTATCATATAATTTCTATTGCCTTACGGAAATTTGTTCTTTTGGTTCTTTCACAGAAAGAAGATAGTTGGAATATCGTTATCTTGTTTTTTAATTGAACAAAAGTTTCACATACCTTTCGCCTCGAGACTTTGAAATGTAAAAGTTTGTTAAACATCCAACGATATTTGTACCCCTTAATCGTAATGTTTTATTCATTCTAATATATATATTAAACTTTCTAAACACGTGCAATGTAAACATTTCATTCATTTTTCGAATGTTAAAAACGAGACATGTCCCAAAATCTCTGAAACGTACGCGCGAGGAAAGTTTCCAGTTATTAAAAGACGGCTGATTTAAATCCAATCGATTTCACCGCGCGACTGAAAGGAGTTCGTGAACCAATTCTTCGTGTAAAAATTTCTCTGATATTCGGAGAACGAAGGGGCCTGTTTTCCACCGCAAATAACCGTTTTAACCATCCTGGGGAAGAACTTTAATGAAAAGTTGCTCTCCGTTCGGCACGTGAGCTCGAATCTGTTTCTCGAGGAAGCGATATCGGTCCGGTTACTGCACGGAACGAGTCCCCGAAATGATATATCGAACGAGAAACGATTTCGCTCGGTTGAAGGGACACGTACATAGTACCTGAAAATAGCGTGCCGATCTCGAGGGATGACACGGGTCGAGGGTGAGATTTTACCGGAAAACAGGAGCGACCGCGTTCGCTGGAGTAAAAAGAAAAAAAAAAAAAAAACACTACATGTTGTCACGATAAATCGACCACCCTTAGATTCATTTAACCCGTTGTAACGATGGCGGTATATTGTCTTACCTCAAGCGACAAATTGGACGTTGCAGTCACGAGGGCAATTTGTAAATTTCCTCTTTCTTTGTACTTGGTATTTTTCATTGAATTCGGGATATCAATTGCTACAATGATGTTTAACACGATGATATATTTAGAAGAGGTTGTGCAATATTGGTCAGCGTACATCGCAGAGCAATGATAATTATCGTTTCTTTCACTGGAACAGTGAACAAATGAATATCACAATTTTGTGTCAATATATTGCGGAGATTATATATTCTTGTTATCATTTGTATCGATATTTTAAGATATTAGGCCACATACGCTGATATCCAGTCTATTAAAGTTTTAATCTTTAAAGTTCGTTTCATTTTTCTCAATTTTTTTATCTTTTCGTTATCGAGTGGTTGCTCTATTATTTAAGTACTGTCTGTAATTATTATGTAAATTTATTTAAAAAACCCTAGATTTTCAGTGTTTTTAGTATACATCAAGATCTATAAAATTTTGGTATAGTATATACATATGTATTACAGTATATACATTTATGTATATTACAGTATATTTGTTATATATCTGAAATTTCGAAAAGAAATTGAAACATGTCGAATGCATGGATCAGGACAATATCGATTGTTTGTAAAAGTAAAATTTAAACGAACAATGTGACAATTAAATGTCGTCTTTCGATGATTCAAAAATCTAAATAATTGATTTAACAATTTAGTCTTTCACTTCTGGGAATTATGAATGCTTATTATTTTCCTCCTTCCAATTAGGCGCATTACAAATATGTTACGAAACGTTTAATTTTCATTGGCTCCGGTATCCAAGATATAACAGAAAAAAACTCAGACCGATCGATGTTACACGGCCACATTTGAAAAAATAATTACTGTAGTTGAGTGTCGTCAATAAAACAACATTGTTGCAATACCTCTGTTTACAGCGTTCTTTTTCGTTCGCTTTCGAAACAATTTTAAAAACGTTTCGAAACAAACGCTCAGTCGAACGGTATTATCAAGTTCCGCATTCCGGCAATTTAACCGCTTTTACAAAATTCATCCTCAGAAATAACGCGGCGATTGTTCGAAGCAAAGCATCCGGAAGTTATGTAAATTTTCAAACGCGGTCCAGCCGGGAAGCCAATATTGAAAGTCGACTGAAACGGCTGGGATTTTTAAAAATAGTTCTCGGTTCTCGCGATTCGTGTAATGCTGCGCAACGGAAAAAAAAAAAAAAAAAAAAAGAAAGAAAGAAGGAATTCGTAGACGTGCGTCGAATGACAATCGCGAAATTATCAGCATGGTAGACTGCGAAACGCAATTTAAACTTTAAATAATATTATTTTACAAGAAACGAAACGTGTAGAATTTAGGAAGGCAAAAATTCAATTAAGATCATTTCCAAGGAAGCTATGGATATTGAAATGAATATTCGCCAACAACTACGTAATTATAACAATTTATATCATATAACATCGTGTTATAAATGGAATTTATTTAATTCCATCCTGTATTTTATATTTTTATCTGATTTTAGCAATCAGTAGCGAAATTAAGTAAAACTAAAAATTCCGAAATAAGGGAATGCAAAATGTAAATTTCTCCAGCGCGATGTCAGTTAAGGTTAAAAGTTCGAAGGATTTTGTTACAATCCGTCCGTTTGGATTCCCAAAGTTTCGCCACCGCAAGTCTCGACATTTCGTATTTCTTATGCGACGCGTCGCCCTGTTAATAATTCGTTTGAAATAACGCGCGCAGAACGGGGTTAGCGTAACGGCTAATGAATATTCGAATCTAATTTTTTTCTTAATTCGCTTTTTTTCCAGGCGGAGAGCGCGCGAGAAACGCAGAGCGCCAGCGTACGCGGTTTTATTATTAATCCGCGTCCGTGCTCTCGCCTCGAATTTCGTTATAGACAATATTAAACCGTGTGTGTCTCGCCTTTTTTACATTTTTAATTAACCGCCGCATTTTTCTTTATTTCTTTTCTGTTTTTTTTTTTTTTTTTCTTATTCCGACCGGCTAACTGTTTGCGTCACTCGATTAAAACTTTTTTCTCTCCCCCGAACAGAAACCTCTCGTCCTTTCGCCCAGAATAATGACCCAGTTTTCAATGGGATAAAATAAACAAATTAGCGAAACCTTTTAGATACGAAGAGGACGGAACGTGAGGTCGACGATGGATCGAACTGATCGACTCTCTGTTTGAGTTTTATTTCTAAGAAATAAAATAAGATTCGAATTCGAAACAATGAATCACTTCCACCAATTTATCATTTTTATTTGAAAAACAGTAGCTTTATCTTGTATCTAGTAATCTTTTATTCGTTGAAACGTATCGTTAAAATGGACTCGCAACTCTCGTTTGTGAAGCGTTTCGTTATTTTCATTTTTCAAAATTGATGTCGCAGTGATATTAGCGGAATTTCGTCAAACAGATTCAATCAGGAAAAGTTCGTTTAACCAGCTATTAATTAAAATATGATGGAGTTCTGTTGCGTTTGGAAAATGTTTCATTCGAATCGCACGCTAAATAAAGTTACTTTCCAAAATGGCAGTAATAAAATAGTTAATAATTCGTTATTTAAAATTATTATTCAAAATAGAATGCACTTACGTCTGCTGTCCATCGTCTGTCAATTCCATTTCGCGTGAGAAATTTAATCGTCGAAGTACGATATCTTGTAAACAGGAAATCTTGTAACGGGAATTTCGTATTAAATTTCCCGTTTTCGATTAAAAATAAATCGAACGCCGGTTATATATTCACCCGTTGGAATATTTCCACGGAATTCTTGTATAATTGAATATGACGTTCCGACTGACATGGATTTGTCGTTCACTCGAAATAATCGCAATATATTTCGACAAGCGTTTTTCCACACTTTTCATCGCCGAGGAAATAACCATTAATTTCCATACGTCAATTTCACACGTCGAGTTTTACTGCGATTCGCTGGTAAAAGAATCGAAGGGGAAAAAATGGCGAAATTGTTCTTTCTAAAATAATAAGTTTCCCCTTGGAAATACAAACAATACAATTTGCTGGAAAATTTATTCCCTGCGAAAATGTTCCATTTGATGATGATTTGTTACCATTCAATTGTAATTTAGCATTAATATTGTCACATTTAGTGTCTTTTTGGCGACATCTTTATGAAAACAAGTGACGTATGAACAAAATCTAGTAAAAGGTACGTACGTGGACAAGAGAAATTTTCAATAATGATGCGACAAATATAAAAATTCGAGAGTCAACAAATATTAATACACTTGTAACTCTAGTGCTTCATCTGGAATACTATTAGAAAAATTACGAGACATTCTTTTATAAATACCAGAATGTTATTCAATGATATCTCACCAACATTAGGAAACGACGCTTGTTTTTAAACCATTAAAAATATTTTACATTCTGTTCCAAGATTTCACGAATTTTTATATTAATTTGTCATTATTGCATGACTCGTTATTAGATTGCTAGCATGCAGTAGTATTACTTATGGAAACAAATTTTGTTAATGCATTTTCGCAAAACTATCGCGAGAAAGCTAGGCCAGCACCAACATGTCTGATTCTTTCCATCCATCACTGTGACTTCAATTAAAAATCAGTCGACTGTTTCCGTTTTCTCGCGGTTAGTGGTCCCGAAACTGGTCAGCATCGTTCCTTCCACGCGACGCAAAAAAGAACATAACGAAGTGTTTCCGTGAGAGTCGAAATTACCCTCCCGGGCGTAGTTCTAACCCCGAAGGGTTACCAGTCGTTACTTTTATTCGTTGAAATCGACGATTACGGTTATCCTTGGCTCGCCAACAGTCTGCTGACGGCGTGGTAATTAAACCTCCCCTTCGTTATAGTGATCTATTTTCCGCGAGTCGCGATTTTCTCGGTTAAAATCCAAGAAGCTGGAGAAACCACCATGCGACTAGCGAGATGCTCCAGTCACGAAGGAGACATATGGATGGACGGATCGACGTGAATCGGTTAAACACCGCTGTCTCACCGTCTCGCGTCGTTCGGAATTATTTCGTCTCACGGCGTTAACCTAATACCAGGTTTTCTACGCGATTTCTTCCGTCTCCACGTTGGATGAACTAGCTTCGCGCGGAACCTGTTCTTTCCACCGGGGAGAAGATAAATCTCGTGGAAAAAGGGAGGAACAGGGACAGGTGAAACCGCAGCGAGACGCGTTCGTTTGACCGCTGAAGAATTGCGGCGGAAAAACCGGCGAGTTTTTGCCGGTCACCCGGATCGAACGACGCGAGCAGTGTGACGAAGAAGCGGCGGGAAAAATGGCTTAGTTTAGAAAAACGAAAATGGAAAACGACCCTCGCGCGATTATCTATTAATTGCATGAATATCTTCCCATATATCTTCCTATATATTTCAGATTTCTTTCTCTCTTCTTCTTTTTTTTTTTTTTTTTGAACACGAGGAAAATATATTTTATTCCAAGTATAACATGTATATTACTATCTCTGTAAAGTTGAACAGAGGAACTAGAACGACAATAAGAATAAAAACAGAACGCGATCCAATTTGCACTCAATAAATTTCTTGATCTGGCGCCAGTTCTAAAACTTTTAAACATTTCGACGAAACGTCCGAATATTTTATTACAACACACTATTTAATTCTGAAGCAAATCTGATACTTGTCTCGAAACTTTCGAGTATTTGGTTCAGATTTCTTTCTCTCTCTTTCTTTTTTATTTTGTTTTGTCGTGTTCTGGTCAACACGAGGTAAATACATTTTATTCCAAGTATAACATGTATATTACTACCTCTGTAAAGTTGAACAGAGGAACTAGACAATAAGAATAAAAACAGAACGTGATCCAATTTGCACTAAATAAATTTCTTAATCCAGCGCCAGTTCTAAAACTTTTGAACATTTCGACGAAACGTCCGAATATTTGATTACAACACACTATTTAATTCTGAAGCAAATCTGATACCTGTCTCGAAACTTTCGAGTAGTTTTGCCATATTTGGTTCAGATTTCTTCCTCTCTCTTTCTTTTTTATTTTGTTTTGTCGTGTTCTGGTCAACACGAGGAAAATACATTTTATTCCAAGTATAACATGTATATTACTACCTCTGTAAAGTTGAACAGAGGAACTAGAACGACAATAAGAATAAAAACAGAACGCGATCCAATTTGCATTCAATAAATTTCTTGATCCGGCGCCAGTTCTAAAATTTTTAAACATTTCGACGAAACGTTCGAATATTTTATTACAACACACTATTTAATTCTGAAGCAAATCTGATACCTGTCTCGAAACTTTCGAGTATTTTTCCCATATTTGGTTCAGATTTCTTCCTCTCTCTTTCTTTTTTATTTTGTTTTGTCGTATTCTGATCAACACGAGGTAAATACATTTTATTCCAAGTATAACATGTATATTACTATCTCTGTAAAGTTGAACAGAGGAACTAGACAATAAGAATAAAAACAGAACGCGATCCAATTTGCACTCAATAAATTTCTTGATCTGGCGCCAGTTCTAAAACTTTTGAACATTTCGACGAAACGTCCGAATATTTGATTACAACACACTATTTAATTCTGAAGCAAATCTGGTACTTGTCTCAAAACTGTCGAGTATTAACGAAACGTCGAAACATTTTGCGCAACGTTATGACAAAAGGCGTGTGAAACTAACTTCGGCGTGCAATTACGTGTCTACGTCTGGCTGAATAATGCAGATTGGTCATTCGGCGAATAAATAACCGATGTGCTCGGCGCACGGCGAGAGCCGTGTAAAATTTAAACGTTTTAACGAACGGCGGCGAACATCCTCTTGTTTCTCGGCAGTATATTTTCGGCGCCCGGGATCTTACGGGCCTCGGTGATAAATGCGAATCGTAAAACAGCGCGAGCGTGTCCGGGAGAGACGTAATTAAGAAGCGAGAAGCAGTTCGAGCGTAACCGGAACGCATCGGCCCACGGTCCACATAAATCTGCTGGCCGAATTAAATTGAACTTTGGAAATCCATTGTAACCGGCCGGTAAAAGTTAGCCAGCCGGGGAAGTTAGCCCACGAGAAAACCGGGGACGAGTACCCGCCGTCTCTTTTCGAGTTCGTTGAGAGGTTCGCTAACTGGGACACTGGGTTTCGTGGCATTTATCCACCGGCGCGTCTCGGTTCGATTCGGCACCGGCTCATTGTCGGCTCGAACTCCGTTTCCGTTCCCAGATATATCCCAACAGGCGTACGATTATCTAGATTTATTTATTTAGATTTACGGTAGGTATTGAACTTGCACTTGTACCTTATCAAAAATAACAAGGTAACAATAAGTTACGCTCGATGGAAATGAAATCACTTATTTCTAAACGAAATTGTTTAATTGGTAAACGTCATTCGTTAAGAGCAGATTTTTAGCATAACTTGATTCAATTGACTAGACTGTTTTCTCTGAGAAGCAAAACAAAAACTTGGAGCTCGTATCAGATGCGTTGGCAAGTGAACAGATTAACATTGAAAAATAATTTCGTAGACGCTCTATTGCTGTTTCAGTAAATTTCACGCTTGCGTGATAATTTGTCAAATTACCCTGGTATTTTAAAATTATTATGAAATATTGCACGACGAACACACATTCAAATGTATATACACTCAATCACATTTCACCCCTTATCTTATAAAACTGTGGTACAAGTTACAGTCAAGTTCAATTTGAAGGAGAAGGTAAATTATGAAATTCCAGTTCGAACATGAAGCTTCATTTCTTCAAGTTGAGTATTAACACTTTTATATATAAAATGACGTTACAGCTTCAACTTTTAATTAATGTTTATCCAGAAAGATTGAAAAGATAAGTCCTGACGAAGCTACGACAAAAACGCGGATAAGAGAACGAACGAAACGAGTAAAAATTAAACTACAATTAAGTACAATTAAAGTACAATTGTCTGCGATAAACGGCTCGAAGGCACGAATTACGAAACAGCGGGGAGCTGTTTCCCAAATTATCCACGGACGAGGGGAGATGATCGTGTTAGAGAATGGAACGTAACGAGATAAACAAAATCCAATACGAACGTTGACAAATTCACATCTTAATAAATCTGGATTCAGCAAATAAGCTTTCATTCGTTGGGAACGTTAACGAACTATACCGAGTACCGCGCCGGCCAGAATTCCAACGCGAAATTAGCGTTAACAATCTTTTGTGTACCCGAAAGGGACGAAGTGAGCCGGAGACAAAGAAGCCGGACAGAATTTCGTTTCGCCGGGAAATTAGGCTCGACCAAACGAATTACAATTCGGGCCGCGATCATCTAAAGCTAAATTTCCTCAATTTTCTTCAGAATTTATTCAAGCGATGATAATTCGTCAACAAAGCGTTATCGAAATCCCACTAAAACTATTATAATAATATTGATTAATATTAATAATATAACATTTATAATAATAAATAAATGTTGTAGTCCAAATTTCATAAATTTATAGAAAACTGAATGTTATAGAAAACGAATCCTTGGATTTTCCTCTCGCAGCTATCGTAAAAATGGCTAAATTTTGACAATGGAGAATGATGTATTGAAGTATTGAAAAGAACTGCTGATAAAACGTTGCGTTAATGCAACGTTAGTTTTTAATAGGTTAAGTAGGGGATCGAGTTACTACTACTTGTGCAAGTCGTTCTTTTCTTCGCGACACGCGATCGTCGCATTTACAGAGCGATTACGATTGTCAAGGTGGTGCGAGACGTAGGGTGAGCTACGTTGGTTAATCGGTGATGGCGTGCTGAAGGGTTATCGATCATTCATTTGACATGGACATTTAATAATAATCACCTTTTAATACGTTCGGTACTACGTGTAATTTCGAACCATTAGGGAGAAAGAGAAGAATGCCTTCGTTTCATTTAACAGGATTCAATACTTTTTGTTTGATTGAAAAATGACAAACGATTGTCCAAAGATAAGAGATAAATTTAAAAATATAATTAGTGCAAATAACCTTCATGACAGTACAAGTGAAGAACAAATTATTTTTTCAAGCAACAAATCTCAAACAATGATAGGGAATAATAGTTTTTTGTACTGACGCGCATTGAAGATGAATTTCTTATTAAGTCCAAATAACAAATATCTTGACTTTCATTGATATTGATAATAAAAATAATAAAATAACAAAATAATTTATTCTTCAAATTACAGTTGTACATTTATCTAAGATAAATTTTATTTGAATAAGTTCTAACCCTTTATAACTAGAATTTTCTTTATTCACAATAGGAAAAGATTCTTACAATTGACAGAATTCTGTATGAACTAGATTTTAGTCAGCAAATGAACAGTTGCTTGTTGAATACATTCACTTGAATGTGAACTTCCAGTACAAAGAAAAAGTTACTGACAGCAAAATGAGAATTAATTGACTTCTATTGTAAAAATCATATAATTAATTTATACTTATATAAACTGTATTTAAAAAAAACTTATTTCAGGCACATCGTTTCGTGCTCTAAAAAAAGCATAGCAAAAGCTAACATCTCGTGCGCCGAACGAAGAAAATTTCATCCAAAGTATGAAATTAAAATCATATAATTGTTCGAGTTCGTCTTTACGCTAATAAAAATTTTAATCGATTATTTATAACTTGGCAGCGTGAAAGACACGGTTCCCGTTAATTGGAGAAGAAACGTTGAAACGTTTTTAATATGAACGAGGAAGCGTGCGCGAAACATTTTCACGGTGAAATGAAATATGTCATACGTGTACGAAGCGCGTGCATGTATGTAAGTACCAATGAATCCAACGTGCCCGACGGAAATGCATGCATTTTCTAAAATTTCAAGCGTAGAGGGAATGTGATGAATTTCTAAACACGGTTAAAATTCACCGGCAAGAAAAAGCCGTAAATTCTGCTACGTGTGTATATAACCGCGGAGTACAATTACATTCTTTTCCTTCTTCCTTCATAAAAAATGTATGCACCTGTTCAATGCGACGATCTCGGATTATTTCGTATGCATGAGGTTCCTTTGTCCCAAATTTCGAAAAATTACCACTTCGTGTCAGCGATCAAAATTTTCGCGAAATTAAGCTACACTAATTGCGAGGTAAACGTAGTATCGCTGTCTAGAGTTCCACTCGAGTGTAAGAAGTACTAAACAGCAACAACGTTTCGAGTCGTGTCAACGAGTAATTACTTAACGTGCATTTACGAGGGCAGCTGATAAGATGAAATTTCATTAAAACATTAAACATAATGAGAAATATAGTCGGCGTATTATTTTTACTCGCTTTGTGGGCCAACTGGAGTTCATCGATCGATAATTGCCTCCAAACTAACTTTTTACTCTTTGTATATTTGTGTATATATATATATATATACATATTTTTTTCTTATAAGTAATCTGTTCATTTTTTTTATGTAAATTTAAACCAGTCCATACTAATATTAAAT
This sequence comes from Frieseomelitta varia, assembly GCF_011392965.1. Classification (NCBI taxonomy): domain Eukaryota; kingdom Metazoa; phylum Arthropoda; class Insecta; order Hymenoptera; family Apidae; genus Frieseomelitta; species Frieseomelitta varia. The sequence goes on along the minus strand of NW_025110339.1, from coordinate 335,377 downwards.
GAATAAATGCCTATGAATACGTAATGAACAGATAACAAATAATCGAAGTTCAACCATAATACTGATACATAAGTGTCCAATGCTACGGCCAATAAACCAGAAAATTTCGGATAATTGTCGAATCACCCTCTCGTAATACTTTGACAGAAAAATAATTGACAAATGAAACCTCATAACATAAATCCCGATTTGTTACAAATTGTCCGAATACTTTTCTTCTTAACGCCTACCATTATGGTCCCTTGTTAATTCAAACAGACGTACGTGATCAAAAGATGGTCTGACTTTACAAAACAAGATTTTCGTTTCAGTTGTTACTGTTACATCTTCAATTTTCATTGAGATTTTTTTTTTTTCGCTACTAATCAACTATTTTCGCGCTACTTGGCATTAATGACCTGATTTGATTTGACACTTTTAATTTAATGCAACAGTATAATGATCGTTAATCTGGAATATCTATTATATTATAATATTATAATATGCTATAATTAAAATATATATATAATACAAAATAAAAACCTCAGATCTCCATCAAAAATGTACGAATGTTTCCAATCGGATAAACAATAACCTCTTGCGTTCTATGTTTTGTCCCAAATTGCAACGTTTTCTCAGTTCTATGTATATTTAAATGTAACCCAGGGCAAAACAAATGATAAATTTATTACTTCTTAATCATTTCTGATCCAGTGATATCATCACCGACGAGTCCTAAAGGAAACGAAAGCGTCGAATTACTGTATACGGTTCGGTCACTCGTTATGGTCCGCGGATCCAGTTGCCAGCGCAAGTGGTTAAAATGCCCACGAGATTTTGACGATCAAGTCGAGAAATCGATGCCACCTGATGGATAAAATGGTCATCCGGGTTGGCATCGATCCTGAACGACAGTTCAACTAGCAGTGGATGCGCGTCGGTCGCTAATTGGAGCGATAGAATTTCAAACCGGGGGGGGGGGGGTCACGATTGGTAAGTAATGATCGGACGTGTCCACTTGCGAGAGATACTTCTGCCACAAAGCCGGGCCGGAGTGGAACGCGGATACGACATGTCCATTGAACGCGAGAACGTTAGACCGCGTGCGGACGTACAAATAGCCGTAGACGTCTGTCCGTGTATACGTTTACTGATTGAGCCATTGTATTAACCCCTCCGGAGTAACTGGCTGAATCGACCGATCGATCGACTAACGTTCGATCTGCCGTTTATCGCCCCGAGCTCGATAAGTATGTACGTACGTTGACACACGCCGGGTTTTATTAACGCGTCTCTCCTGATTCTGAAATCTTGACTCTGGCAAACTTGCACTGGTAAATTCTGGACATAATCTAGTTTTTTTTTTTTTCATAACACGCGTGCAGATTCGCCGTTTGAAATGTGGACGTCCATTGAAGACTCACTATTTTTTTTGCGTTTGTAGCAATTGTCGACGCTTTAAACTGCCTGCAAATTGCAATTCAGTTTATGGAAAATTGTACAACTTTTACACACGCAGTGCTGAAATATTCTCACATTACAACGTGAAAATAAAGATATACTTTCTTCGTGTACACTGAAATATTCATTTTATGAAATTGAACCGAGATCTCTTGAAATTTGTTGTACAATGTTGTTTCAATGAAGTTGTACTGAATACACGAATACTTCTTACAATCTGTAGAAACTGCAGCGTATCATGATAATCGATAAGCCTCGTTGAATACGCGGGATATCTATGGAGTGATTTATTACCCACTGTTCCGAATTGGAAGGACGAAATGGAGTAAATATTAAAAATTCTATGCTCATCCCTCCATTAATCGACATGATTAATGTATATTTCCCCGCGATAATATTCTCTGCCATTCAGAAGTGTGAGAACAAGCCATTAATTAAATCAATTAAATTATAATAATTATCTAAATAAGTAATACATTACATACTCTCACTACGAAGTAACCCTTCTATAATTCGAAAAGAAATGGAACTTCTTTAAGAATAGAATTTACGCATCGAAGATTCATTAAGGAAAGCGTATTCGAGGAAATGAAGCATATTTATATAAATAAATAAATATTTTTGCAAAAAAAAAAAGATGCAAAATGTACAACATTTCGTATCAACGTAATATATTAATCGAGCAGCTAGCCTTTAATTCAGATAGTATGCGTTTGAGTCGATGGTAAACTCGAAAACGTGATTTAATACTTGTCCAGGGGATAATTTTAAATTCATACGTACGACGGTTGCCGGGATAAATTTCTCTCGGAAACGATGTTATGTATTAGATTTTTCTGTTTTGCGTCGCATTTCGACTTGATGAATTGAACAAAATAAAACTGTCAAATAAAAACTATTGTCCAGCTTCCGGTGAGTTGTTCTTTACTTTGATTTACTTAGTTTGGAAACTTTTCTGTTTTGAACAGCTGACGAGTCCGTCCACGAAAATTTCATTAATGTTGTCCGAGGATTAAATAACTATCGATATTTTGAAAATAACTGGAAATATTTAAATTGGATCAAGTTATGCAGAAAACTAGCAATTTTCTACGACCTGAAATTTAGCAAATTTAATTTGGAAACTTCTACTCAAACAGAAGAGGAATTCTATTTCCATTAGGTGTATTTTATTTTCTGTTTTTATTTGAGGAAGTTTTTTAGTATAGACAATAGATTGTAGATTACAATAGCATAGTTAAATTACAGATTTTAACAATTATACAAATATAAGAATTGCCCTATCGATATAAAGTAAAAATCACAAAATTATGGGATTTTATATTGTGTTCGATTAATTCTTTGTCATTTTAGAGATTGACAGATTTTTGCATAACTTATTGTTAGTCCAATCGGCGTTGTTTAAAGTTCAAAGGAATAATCAATTGCAAAAAGTATAGATTATCAAAGTGATCGTCATCAATGGATGGAACAACACGCTAATAAAATATGCCAATAATAATTGGACTGAAAAGGATACGTTCGTTATTTGCAACTGACATTGTCTAACAGAATAGAAGTGCAACTTTGCAGAGAATTTCGGCAAAAATCTCTCTGCACGACATCAACGATATTCCAACTTTAATATTAAGTTTTCTTTTTCTTTCTTACGTTCATTTCTTTCCTTTTTTCTTAGTTTTGTTTCTTCTCTTTTGGTGGAACACATGGAAAGTTCGCTGCAATCTTGTTAGTTTCATTCGTTCTGATCAAGTTGATTAAAACTTTCCATATTTCTTTCGTCGATAACGAGAGCCCTACCGTAGTTGTAAATTGTACATACATTGAAAATTCATAGTACATGAAAATATAGTGAGAAAGAAAAAGAAAGATTTCTGATATTTTACATATTTTTTTCACATTATATGCATCCTGTGCAACGTGTGCACTTTGAAATTCGCTACAAATACATAAAAACCCGCGATCTAACGATCACAACCCGACGATTACTTCTAGCTCACTTGGAACCAACGTCAATGTCTTGTGCCTTCCATCTGGATTCTATAATTCCACAATTATAAAGAAATTCGAGGATTTGCAACATTACGGCCTTTTTTGTCTGTGTTTGCGGGAAACTCGGAGAGGACAAAAATATACACAGCATACCCGAAATAGAGTGTTCGCTACAATCACTCTAAGGTTTCTAAAAATCATAAACCCATGTTTCTAAAAAAAAAAAAAAAACACAAATTATTTGTTGCTCTCGAAAAAAAAAAATTCGACACGCTCGTTTCGTGCAGAGTAACTAACGAACGAAACGGGAACTGAATCTCTCCCGGGAGGAGCTTCTCCCCGAGAGAGGAGAACTAATTAAAGAAGGATCACGGAATATCAAGGAACCGTCGAATTTCAGCGGTGGTATTTTCCCGCGTCATTAAACCGCGAACAAAAAGTGTATACTTAGCAGGAGGAGAGGAGCGGAGCGGAACGGAAAACGGAAAAATGGCGCGAGAAATGGAAGAAAAGGGGACGTTGGTGCGGCACGCCTACGGCAGGTGAAATCTAACGGAAGATTGAAGAGGGTGACCGGTTGATGTTACAAAGCGAAGAACGCGCGAAAAAAAGTCTCGCTGCAAAGAGGGGTAATTAGCGTCGGTCCGCCGGTGGATTAATTAAAACGGCTCCTTGGAAATGTGACGTCGACGGTTACTTAAAACGAGCAGAAGAAAAGGGTTTTTTTTTTTCTTTTTCAGGAATGAAAGGGCTGTTTCGCGGCCGTTCCACGCCCGAGCCGAATATAATTGAACGGTTTCGTGGCATAAAACCGGCCAGCTCTCGATTATTTCACCCTTTTGTCATCCCGTTTTTTGCCTATTTCGGTGCCTCGATTCAGCATCGCTGAGTTTTCATGGCGTTTCGCTTTCGACGCGATACAGTCAGAGGGGTGCCAGTCTCAATTCAGATCGTCGAACCATCCAAATTTTTGTGAATCGATAGCGACTCCTTTACAACTTTGCTTGGTCATTTTGCGCGTTTTAAACAGTGGCTTGAAACTTTTGACACTGGTTGTTACGTATCGAAATCAGTATTTCACTGAAAATCGAAATAAATACAATCGATGAAGATTTTCTGATAATAATTTCACGACTCTTATAGAATTGAAACTATTATATATATATATATATATATATATATATATATAAAGATGTAAATACTATTTTAGATATATATAAAGACTGTGAACATGGTAGAAAATCACCACCCAAAGAATGTCGCCAGAAAAAAAGCCTAACAATACCAGTAAATATAGATGAATGTGAATTTTAAGAAAAATTAATTTCGGTTTTAAATAGAGATTACGTGATATAAATATTAATTAAAAATATTTTAAAAAATATTACATATATAAGCCGGAGTGTGCAATATCATGGAATTTTTTGAAACGAGAGAAACAATGCACTTTCCGTATTATACCATGCAAAGTTAGGTTTATATCGCAAAAAGAAACAAGGAAAATGTTCTCTAATAAGAAGAACTTCAAACAATAATATCTCTCCAAACACGACATGCACCGTCTTCCCTTACAATCGCGGATATATTCCCAAATCAATATTCTCTTCTCTTCTTTTTCCAATGAAATCTCTATTAGCTCGCGTTTTAATAAATTCTCTTTACAATTGCGAGATGCACGTCGAATGTATACAGTAACACGTGCGTGCAGAATACTAGTTTACTACCAATAAAGGTAATCTATTACTAGTACACATCCTGCTTGGAAAACCGAATAGTCCGATGGTAGAACGTGGAGGATATTAGTGCTCGGATAATGGGAATTCGGATATGGAAGATTCACGATAGAATCTGATCGCAGGATTGGATATGGTCGCCGCGCGTCGCTCGCCGTAATAACTTTCACGAATAGCATTGAAGAGGTGAGAGTTTCTCATTAATTTAATAAATCGCTACAACGAGTGGAATAAGAATCGTCGCTATAAAGTTCCAGGTCCTTAACTATGTACATTCGTAAAAAATCCCTTAAACGGAGAAGACGTGACGGCTAGTTTTCATAACTGTCGGCTAACGACGTTAAATGTCGGATCGGCGCCCGTTTTTAACGGCTAAGTGATCGTTACATTACGTTTTACGTAGATACGCGCGACAATTTGTCGTACTTCTCGGCTTCGTAGAAACGCTTACAGCTAGCGGTACTGCGTTACAAGTATATAACGGTGAGATATACATGTACGGTGAAGTTTATGTATACGCCGTGCGAGATGCGGGCGAAAGACTCGCTTCACACTTTACGCGAAAGGTTACACCCCGTTTTACGCGTCTGCTGCCAGATGAGTTCGACCAAAAGGTACAAATGGAGAGTTTTCGATCCCTCTTGTTAAACTTTAACACGTTGCCAGAGACACTGTGCATTTTCTTTTTTTTTTTTTTTTTTCTTTTTTTTTTACAACGACTTAGATAATAGTTAACAGATGATATATGACATTTGGATCCTGTTTGTTTTACGCGACAAACAACGTACAATTGAACTAGTTGTCGATTGGTACTGCCAATTTTATGCATTTTAGAGCAAGAGATTATGCACTTAACGCACTTAACGCGAGAAAATATATAAAATGCCCAAAGCGTGTTTTCTATGATATTTAAAGTGTCAAATAATTTTTCCGTTTCATTTGCTATGTTCTCAAAAATTAGAATTTGCAAAGACATTCGTAGTTTAGTGATTAGAATAGAAAATATGCAAGAATTGGCGCGTAGCGAAATTACGAAATAATTAACTCTTGACCATTGGGAAGCACAACAATTTAGGATTAAATTACTGTAATCCTCAATTTAATTGAATTTCATTACCAATTTCTGGCACGAAGAACGTAAAACTACGAAATAAACCTGAACGCTTTAAATTTTAGAGATCAATTGACCACAACGACCATTGAAATTTCAACGCAAATACGACAGAAATGTATCTGAACTTTCGTCTATTTATTTCGAAATTGTTGGCGAATCGTGGCAACAAACGCGTGTCATCCAGAAAACGCTCGTTCAAACGCCCAGCCTTTCGTTTTCAAGCAGTATGACGAGAGTAATTGGACCGTCTGTCTTTACTTAGCTTTCGTGGTCCCTTAGGTGTAACAAAAAGCATGGTAATATATATATATATATATATATATACTATTACAATACATAATTACATTATACTAATTACACGTACTGTGTAAACGCACAGCAATGGACATAAGTAAATACGTATTTACATTCCTGCAAACAAACTGTAAATATTCATCCAACACGAGAACTGGCGCAAACGTACAACAAAAATTTCAAAGGACAATGGACTAATTTTTTAATGAGTTTCTGGCAACTTGTGAAGAAGAATGGGTTCTACTTTACTAAAATAGTATACGAAATTTTTGTGACCGATTTTCTTTTATTTTTCTCATTTGATTTCTCCATTTTTCATTCATAATGACGAATTGTAGGAACAAGTTATTAGCTAACATTAGAGCCAAATACCATTTGTATTTCACAGAGTGTCTTACCTAATATTACCATCTTAATTTACGTCATAATTATTATTCGCAGTTACAATCAGAGATGGATGGTTGTCGAGGTACTATCGGACGTTAAATATTAATTTTTCTGTGGGATTGCGAACAGTAACTTTTATTATGTTCTTAACTGCATTGATATCGTCTGTAAAAAAGTATTAATCCGAACATGTCGAAAAGTTATTGTTAGTGTGCAGAGATTAATTTGGTGCCTTTATATTGAATTTTAAAGTAAACAAATCGTTACACTTGTAAGATACTGTAGATTAATAAAAGAAACAATATATTCTCAATTTTGAATTGTCAAATTAAAAACTCTTCAATAGTAATTGAATGATGTATCTGACTAGTAACGTCTCTGCGTAAAAATTTGAAAATTCAGGAAACTTGAACAATCATTAAATAAAAATTCCTCTTAAATGCATGAAAAACTTATTTCACAACACAATGACTCACGATTCAAAATATGTAAAGCTTCAAGACTCTAAGATTGAGCTTATAAGACTAACATTATACGAAGTTCAAGCTTTCAAAGCTTCAAGACTGAAGGTTTAAGACTTAATTTTCGAAGCTCCTGATTCTGTGAAAGACATGTCAGTATAGTCGACATATTTAACATTTGATAGTCCATTAATGCTGTTTATAATCGTCATTACAATTTAGACAGCTCGAATCAATTTATGTAGCTTTTACAGCTCAATGTTTTTTGAACGCTTGAGACGTAAACGAAAGCTCGAGTATTCGAAACTGTGAACTCAAAGCATATTTTAACGACGTCGATCCAAAAAGAAAGAAAAAAAAAAAAAAAAAAAAAAAAAAAAGAAACCTCCGATCCCCGCGACGTCGTCTTGCAATCTCAGATTAAAATCGAAGCTGGTAATTCCAACCGGGATGGGGGGATGATCTCGAGAAACTTGGAGCGAACGACGAAAGTTAAAGAGGACTGGTTGAAATTTCACTTAAATAACCAACGAACTTTCCTATCGTCGCGAGCGAAATTTCTATATTTGTCTATGTTTCGCCTAGTTTCCCGCAGCCACGAACATCCCTCGTCCACCCGCGCGAATAAATAAATAATTACCGCGAATCGTTGGGACGAGGGAGAAAGAGAAACGCGCGACTGATCATCGAATCAGATCCCTGTCGAGGTTAACAGGTTAGAAACCACGGTGGAGTACGCTTTTCGAATCAGGAGCCCCAGGGGGGAAAAGGAGCACGCCGAGTTTTTCGTGTTTAACCTGGTTCGATGGAGTTCGCGGCGACGATCGAACATTTCCTTGGAGGGAATTAGAGCGTGTTGCAAGTCGTGAAAGAGAGGTAACTCTTGGCGTCATGGTAATTTTATTTGAACTGCGGCGCTTTTTTTTTCGAGATTGGCGGTGTCAAAGGGCGCTGTCGGGCCCGGGGGTGATTCATTTCGGTCTGGATATTGTTCGCGTGAACTCGAGGCGAGGGAAATTTCGTTTGTACGGGGACGATCGATGGTAGTGGGAGGGGCAGACGCGTTTAAAGGAAATTTCCAAAGGTTCGAACTGGCGAGAACATTTTTTTTTTAAAGTGAAGATACGAAACGCAACACTTGTTGTTTGTTGCACGATCGCTCGATGCTCCTTTCTTGCATTTTTCTAGTTTAACAGTGGGACCAGACGACGATAACGATGCACGTACAATTTCGATTTATTCGGTTTAAAACGTCCTCTTTAACTGTCATTCGGACGGATCAAGGTTTCAACAGAGACGGGGAAATAAAAATTTGTCTTTTTTTCTCCTTTCTTTCTTTTTTTTTTTTTTTTTAATCAATTTATACGTTCGTGAAACGAGCGCGTTAATTGGACCGACACCGGGACGCGTCGACCATTCGATACGCCGCGAATTCGAATAAAGTTTACACGACGTATTAAAATAACGTTTTCGATCATTGTTGTTCGCGCGTTGTTGTGTAAACACGATTGCATCCATTATCAGTCGTAAATGAAGTGTTACTCGCGATCCGTCGCGTTGTTTGATTTTCTATCCGGGCGGCGAAATTCTTCGCTCCCGGAAATCTGTGTGGGCGTCAGTCGAATGTCGCCGAAGTGGAACTGGGAAAAGAAAAGATTTATGGCACGTTTACTTACAGGTAAAGTGAACCTCATGGGGTCGTACGGTTGCGAGGTGTCGTCGGAGGGGCCGAGTTTCCTCACGATCTACGGCGAGGCGAACATGAGCGTGGCCATACCGCCGAATGAACCACCCAGCCTGCGCGGGCTCCGGCCGTCTTACGAGGCGGGCGAGACACTTCAAGCGGAATGCAGCTCCGCGGCCAGCTACCCTCCAGCGCGGCTCGTCTTTATCCTCAACGGCAAAGAGGTAAGCGAAGGGAGGAGAGAGGTTTTATGAGAATGTACGGCTATTAGAGCCCGGAGAGACATTTCGTTGCCATCCGTGAACTTTAGAATTCCTGATTGTAGTAGTCTGGCGGCCTGGAAAAACGACTCGCTCCAGGCGGACTTTTTTCTCCCTCTTCTTCCACGAAGCTCCCTCTCTCGCTTCTCCCTCGATTCTTCCCTCGCGTGTCTTTCGCTGCTCCGGATTCTCTTCATCTAATCCCCCGGTATACCTCGGTAGACGCTGGATTTTATCGGATTCTCTTTGATTCGCGGCACGTTCAGTCGAATAACCGCCGTTTATAATTTTCATCCTGAAATTTCTTCTTTTTTTATTTTTTTTATTTTTTTTTTTTAAATCTCGCTTAGACACGCGAAGACTACTTCTGCCAACTCGGGTCAAATCGACACCGAGCGAAGGAATTTATTATCGTCGAATTTCTTCCGTCGATTTCGATTTGAAATTTCAACAGTTCCCAGCGTCTTTTTTCTTTTTCTTTTTTTCTTTTTTTTTTTTCTTTTTCAACGCACCCGCGAGTTCTCCGTTTTCCGTTGTTCGGCGTAACTTATCGGTCTGGGGATAGAGCTCGGGAACAAGTTGCGCCGCCATTCCTCTTGCAAATTCCGGCTCGATTTAACTCGTTGAAAACCGGCTGGATCCTCCCGACACACCGTTACGTACGGGCGAGCGTTCTAACCCCCCGTTTCTCACAAGACTTAACGCACTACTCGCTGAGTATAAACATTTATTATCTATAAAACTGTGCCGGCGCAGGCGGCCGGTTTGATCGCGCGATACCCAATATGAAATACGGTGTAGCTTGCTCCTAATGTATCGTCCAGAAAGGTGTTCTCCTCGCACGTGTTCTCTCCGTGTTTGTCCTTTTCTTGACAAACGATCGCTTCTCGCGATAAATATCACTCGATTCCGCTTCGTTACTTCTTCTATCGTTTTTTTTTTCTTTTTCTTTTTCTTGACATTTTATTATTTTACTATTAGTCGACGTCGACTCTTTGATAACCTCAAAATTGCAATTTCTAGTATAATTTAGGCTCTTTTCGTTTTTAAAAGAATTCTGTTCGTATTTGAATATTCTTTTCAGAAGTTTTGTTTTTATAGAATTTTTATAGAAAGGATCGTTCGGAGCGGTGAGAAACATTTCTAAACAACGTTCTCGGGGAATTTATAATTTAGAATCTGTGTAACAAAAGTTCCATAGGAGTTATTTTAGAATATTTAATTAAATCAATATATATGGCATTCAGCATTTGCTACAAATATTGAGAACATTTTTAATATCGATAAACGAATTATCCGTTCCTCAGAGAAATTTCTATTTCTATACGAGTTCTATTCTCCTATTTTCTCTGTTCTCGTCACGAACGTTCTTCGAAAAAGTTCCATGCGTATCAACTAGAACCTACTCAAAAGTTTCTTAACTTTTTCGAGCCCTAATATCGATTTTTGTTTTATTTTATACCTTCAGATCAGATCGGTAATGCGTATTCCATTTTATTTTCGCAATTTTTCCATTTCTCTGGAAAGGATTATTTTTTCTTTTTTTTTTTTTTATCATTTATTTAAATGAAAAGAATTAGTTGGCGACAGACATGTATATTAAATGTCCTGTATATTGGACATGGATATTTAATATCGCTTTTTCTTTTTTTTTAATTGGAGATTTTTCTGCATGGAAATGGAAACGGTATTTATTCGAGTGGAATTATTTTAAATTGAAAACCATAATGAATATTAAATTGTTTTGATTGAGCGGCGATAGAGAAAGAGAGAAAGAGAGAGAGAGAATATCGCGTGTATTATTTTTGAATTAAGGATCGAATATTTCTGATATTAGGGTTCAATTTCAATTTTGAAACCGGATTGTTTATTGTTCATCGCGCAATCACTTTTGGAGAAACTTTCAAACATTGTTTTCGATATTTGTTAACAAAAGTTATTAAATTATTTACACGTGCCTGTTTCAAACTACGAATGATAGTTAGACTACGGGTAGTTAAACATTTACGACCAGTTTAAAGATGCAGACGTGGCCCAGAAATGCCTTATAACGCGCGGCGAACAAAAGCACGTGAAATATTCACCGATAAATTTCTCCCAAACTTATTCGCAAATAAAATACACGCGTAAATTTTTAACGAAGCTGTGAATAATAATATATATCGCGGCCGTGAAATTTCTCGATTTGGATTAAAAAAAAAAAAAAAAAACTCGGCGACGCTCGAAAGAAGAGAAGAAAAAAAAATCTTAATAAATTTTAATTAACTGACGTGGAAACTTGGACGGGGGTGGAGACCGCGCCCAGTCTATGTTTATGGGGGTGGTTTCGCGAAATTGACGGTGTCGTAAACGGCGACAACGTGGAACAACGAGAGTTCCGAGCCGGAATGGTACGGAGAGGATTGAAAGTGGGAAGTTCTGGGGAAATTCAGAGTACGCGCGATGCCTCTGAATTGCAAATTCAACGCCAGCTAAGGGATATAAAATCATGGGAGCACCGCTTAAAAGGTGCTCGTTCACTGTTTTCGCGTCCCCCTTCAAAAAAAACTTCTTCCCCGGGACATTCCTTCCTGGGAGGAATTAAAACCGTCAGTCTTGGACTCGAGGATACTTTTAAATTTCCTTACTGCGCCTTTCCTATTTTCTCGTGTCTAGAGAAAAAAAAAAAAATAAAGAAAAGAAAGAGCAGGCGAAAAGTTAACTTGTTAAATTTACCTCGACCGCGAAGTGGAAAGAACGGTTGGTCTGGTGTCAACGCCACGACGTTAATTAATTGCTCGTGAATTTCTATGTTTATGGAACAGTGTCCATGTTGAGTAAAAAGTGTTAGGGTCAAGATTAGATACGTATTAGTTATGACGAGGACCCAAGCGCGACAAATTTCAAAGGTTCAAACATTTATATTGAAACTAATAGATATGGGTCACTATAAATATAAGTAATGATATTTGCCTTTGTACTACATTAGTTGTGACAAGGACCCAAGCGCGACAAATTTTAAAAGTCCAAACATTTATATTAAAATTAATGGATATAGGTCACTGTAAATATAAATAATAATACTTGTCTTTATACTACAATTGAAATTGTTTGAAATCGAGTTCGTCTTCGACTTTTTAATTTGTGCTCGCCAGCTCAAGTCTCTGCTTTCCAAAGTGTCTTTACAACGTATAATACAAGTACATATATTTGTAATTTTTTTTCATCCTCGAAATGTTTGTTGGACAGTGTAGGGTTTTCGTAAATTGCTAATAAAAGGGTGACAGGGGCGTTCAAACAAACGTGGCAACAAAAGAAGGATAGGAACGATACACGATGAAAAAAATCTATCGTCTGCTAATTGCTCTCAATCCCCCAGTCATCCCTCCAGTCCTTGCATGGAATTTCATCAGCCCGGGGAGACGAGGATCACCCGTCACTCTCACTATCGTCGTGTGTCATCAACAGGTGAAGCAAGTGTTGACCAGGGAATTGCCAAGCTCGAGCTCCACGGAGGATACCATGGTGTCCTCAAGCCGGCTAGGTCTGACTCTGCACCTCGAACGACAGCATTTCCCCGGAGGAACTTTGACGCTCGGCTGTCAGTCCACTTTGCCGGGGATCGTGGGCGCGAAATCGTTCGAGAGAACGGAGACCGCAACGCTGGCTGCCAGCAATCAACGACTGGCGCAAGAACCACCCAGATCCGGATGCGTCGTCAACCTTCCATCATCCGTGCTCGCCACCGTCTGCTGTTTCTTACTACGGTCGTTCAATTACGGTATCTTAACATTCCCCTACGTTTAATCCCCGGTCGTCCGGTCTCGGAAGCTGTCCTCGGATCGTCGCCTCCTCAACGAACCCCGCGGATAAGTCCTCGTTCGCGCGAACATGCGAACAATCTCGGACGACGCGAATTTCCGACACACGCGGTGAAAGTTTCCGAGTATGAAGAGTTTATTTTAATTTAAGTTTCCGAGCTCGTTGATTCTCAAATCGAGTCGATTTCATTTTTTTTTTCCTCAGCTCAGTACGTACGAAAGACTCTCGTTGATAGAGAAGACCTCGGGGACTGATTTCGCGGAGTTCACAGTTCTTTTCCTATTTGAGCCAACGTTGTCTCATTGTCCACTGCCACCCGCGAGTTCTCGTTGGAAACATTTAACTTCCGTCGCGGGTAACGTTTAATGATACACGAGAAAAAAGAAGGAAAAAATAATAAAGGAGGACGAAGAAGTCCGAAAGGGGAAAATTTTCGAGCTCTTCTAATTTTCTCGTTCCTCGCTGCCGCTCTGTTCCGTTTGCTCTCGTTAACGTATGCACGTAGCTTCACGAAGGAATTTCACGCCGTGCGAACGAAATGCACGCGATAGTAAAAGTAAGGCATAAGTGAGGCGTGTGATTAAAGTATATATCGACGGTGGTGAAGAGGGGCGGAGGGCAAAGACGAGGGGGGAACTGCTATAGCAATATAATTTAATTGGAACGGCGAGTCGTTCGCGCGGTACGCGAATCATTGTACATAGTGTATGATTGTGAATTAGATTTACGACGGTAATCTGTAATTAAGAAGAAAGGTGGAAGGGGATGGGTATGGGGGCAAACACGGTGAAAGTAAAGCGGAAATCGAACATTAAAAAGAAGAAAGAAAAAAAAAAAAAAAAAGAAATGAACCGGGATGAATGATTGGAATCGAAAGACGACAGGCATAAATTTGAATCGATTGGCAGCGATCGAAGTGCAGAGTGTGATTCAAGTTTATGGTGCTCGGGATAATTGAGTCGTTCTTTTCTTTTCCCTTGGGTCTCTCGACGCATCTTTTTTGGTGGCGTACAAGAATTTATATATACATATATAAATATATTATATATATATATATATATACATATACGTATATGTATACACGATGATGAATTCGTCATATTTACGTTTTATTGTAATTTTACATGATCCATATCTGATCGTTATGACACATTTCAAACAATAAAGAGAAACGTCAGGCATGATCTTTTTGTCGGCACCATCTTTCATTTCACGACCTTGCAATCACAATTCGCAATCTCCTAGGACTTTTCGATCAGGTAAGAAATCGTATTTGTATGCTAATTGTTAAATATTTTTCAAATTGGACAGCTTGCACGAGTAAGAGTTAAAACAAACAAAAAAAAATTAAACGTGGCGACGTATCGGTTACTGTTGACTATTTCTCGCAAAACCTTCTTTATCTCTTTCTGGAGTCATAACCGTAGCCCTCAGAGCGCAATATTAATTCACTCGATGTTTTACGTAATTGCTTGAACTCGCTTCTAGCCGGAGAGCACGCTATCTGGCTCCGTTATCCGCGTCATTGCGGCAGCGTAAAGTAAAATTCTCACAAAGTTTCGTAATCTTATCGCTTCTCGCTAAAATCGTCCAGTCACGCCAGACTTGTTCATTCTTAAAAGGCTTAATTAGAAAATATACGTCACGGTCCCGCGGTTGTAACCAGGTCGTTACGTCCTTTGTGCTAAAAAATACCGTCGGTTTCTCCCTCCACTCCTCCCTGCTTGTTTAACCTTTGTGGCCATCATCCTGCAAAAACGTACGTACTTCACGCTGCCAGAAATATCTCGTTCTACGAAATGCTACATTGGCGTTGCACCTTTGAAGTTGCTACGCGATAATTGAAAATTTCCGTTTGGAGGTGGGAAATTGGTTTCTTAACGCTAGAACTACCGAAAAAGACGAAAAAGTGTAGTATTATATTTGTAGCAAAGAGATTAAGACGCAAAGGTACAAGAAAGAGTGATACAAGCGTCTGTTAATATATTTCGTTAAAAATCACTCGAGTATCTAAAAACGCAGCTGTAAATATGTAAAATTTCCATAGGAAATTATAAATTTGGACCGCTGTCCTTTTGGTAATTCTAGTGTTAAGAATTTTGAGAAATTTTTGACGTCGTTAAATCACTGTCGCGTTTGACCGATAGAGATTCTCAAAAAAAAAAAAAAAAAGAATATAGTACATGATGAATGTTCTAGTAGACCAGCAAATTCCCATTCTGTATATACAGCTTCTAAAAATACGTCTAAAACTACGCTACGTTATAAATGATGTGAAATTTCCATGCAGAATTATAAATTAGTCATTTTTACCACACTTTTGCTAGTGTCAAGAATTTTGAGAAATTTTTGACATCGTTAAATCACTGTCGCGTTTGATCTACCAAAAAAGAAGAACCAACTTGGAAACATTTGCAAAAAGAAATTGCAGTACACCATAAATGTTCTAGTACACCACTAAATTTCCGTTCTGAGTTATACAGGATTTCTGTTCTGTTTCTTCCTGCCGCGTCGCTTTTGTTGTTACCCGCCAACCTTCGTTTCCGACAGCGCGGATCCTCCGCGTGAATTACCTCGGACCGTGAGGATCGCGGCTCCTCGCCGATAACAGGGTCCGCCGGGATAAAAGCGATTAGAGAGGGCGGAAAGGAGAGGGGAACGATTTAGCGGACGGTAAACAGTTGAAACGGGAAATCTAAATCCAGTCGGGAGGGAGCTAGCCTCCCCCTCTCCTCTTGCAGCCCCTTCTTGAATCATCCAGCAGCCCGGTGTACCGATATTGACCTATCGACCGAGAATGCACAGGCTCCTCTTCCTTCGAGCCGATTCGATTTCCAGATTAATTAAGGACCGCTGGCCTGAAAGGACACCACCACCCTCGACGATCCTTTCGAGCGGCGAGCGTCGAACTTCCTCGAGGAAGGAAAGGCGTAACGAGACACCGCGCCACGCCGACTCCTCCTGTCCCGGTTTCACGAGACACCGAGCCCGATAATGACATTTTTTTCGCTGCTTTTCTTCCGCCGGCCAGACGCGCCAGCGGAAGCACGTTAATGAGAAACGACCATTGGCCTGATACGAATTCCCTGTCCCTGCCACTTGAGGGAATCGTTAACAACGCGGCGACCGCGATCGACAAAAGCCGTCTGTTGGCCTAGCCTCCGGGCTGTTACAGCAAGGAGTTGTTTACGATTCATGGGGAAACATTTCGGATTGATCGACTGAACTGACGGTTGACAGTGGCCTGTTACAGTTTGTTTCGTGCTGCGTATATTCGCTGATTAATAGAACTATGTATGGAGTCGCAGAGTGCTCTGTTTTTTTTTTAATACTTATTGGCGTGTGAAGTTTAAGGATTGACCGGTTGGTTACGAATAGTTTAAATTATATACTGTCTTTATTATTATTATTTTTATTATTCTTGAAGTTTAATGATTGACCAGTTGTTTACGAATAGTTTAAATTATGCAGACACTGTCATCGTTGTTATTATTATTTTTGTACGTTTATTTAAATAGTTGAAATATTTGAGAAATCCCGAAAATATAATGCTTTCAAATTTTTTTCTTGTTTTGTTCAAATATCTATTAATGTGTAAAATTTCAGGATTGACCAGTTGTTTACAAATAGTTTAAATTATGCAGACATCATTATTATTATTTTTTTTGTACGTTTATTTAAGTATTTGAAATATTTGAGAAATCCCGAAATATTATATTTCAAATTTTTTTCTTGTTTTGTTCAAATATCTATTAATGTGTAAAATTTAAGGATTGACCAGTTGTTTACAAATAGTTTAAATTATGCAGACATCATTATTATTATTTTTTTTGTACGTTTATTTAAGTATTTGAAATATTTGAGAAATCCCGAAATATTATATTTCAAATTTTTTTCTTGTTTTGTTCAAATATCTATTAATGTGTAAAATTTAAGGATTGACCAGTTGTTTACAAATAGTTTAAATTATGCAGACATCGTTATTATTATTTTTTTTTGTACGTTTATTTAAGTATTTGAAATATTCGAGAAATCCCGAAAATATAATGTTTTCAAATTTTTTTCTTGTTTTGTTCAAATATCTATTAATGTGTAAAATTTAAGGATTGACCAGTTGTTTACGAATAGTTTAAATTATGCAGACACTGTCGTTATTATTATTATTATTATTTTTGTACGTTTATTTAAGTATTTGAAATATTTGAAAATATTTCTCGGATATTGTATTGTCTTCAAATTTTTCTTTTTTAATACCCATTGCTGTATGGAGTTTAAGAATCGACCAGTTTACGAATAGTTTAAATTATGTAGATACTATCATTGTTATTATTCCCGTACGTTTAATTAAAACAAAGTTTTGGCAAGTTCTGTATATTATAATGCCTCTAAATTTTTGATCCTCCACCGTGTTTGTTGAACCGCGACCTAAATCATTCGATCCTGACTTCAAGAACCATCTTGTCGGACTCTGTTTTCAAAAAAAAGAAAAAAAAACACACACACACATACACACAAAGGCAGAGAGGCCTGAATAGAATCAACTCGGCGAATTTCAACGAAATGCAAAATCAAAAAACCCCGCGCGTTAATTCATCTCTCCAAACGAGCTAAAACATCGAGCGAAATTTGTAACAAAATGTCGATCACCCTTGAACGAGGCCGGATAGATAAATGAGGCTCGTAGCTGCTGCAATTGAAAATAAAAAAAAAAAAAAAAGAAAATACCACTCGAGCGAAGGAAATACGACGAGAGCGGGCGTGGCATATTCGAACATACTTCAACCATCGGTTTCTTCGCCGTTCGGAACGTCAATGAGTTCAATGAGTTCGTTCTTTTCACTTAGAATGACCTATATAATCCCCTCTATCTCTCTCATTGCCAACATACGGGGTACGAAAGAGAAAATGATATTTATTTGGACGTTTGAAATATTCATGCGCGATGGAATCGTCGTTCGTGGTTTATTTCTCAAGATTTTGTGGAGAAAGTATTTAGATTTTATTCGGGCAGTAGTGCGAATCAACGAATGAGCTGGCAAACCTTTCGCTGCGCTCTTTGTCCCGAAACTTGTGACACAATACTTGAATCAGAATCATGAGCTTTTCTAAACACCCTGATGCAACGACGGTTACGGAGGAGAAAAAGAAAGGAGATGATCGTGGATATTCGAAAATGGCAGGCGAGGAGACTACCGGCTTCAAGACGCTCGAAGGCACACGGGTAAACCAGCCATTTTATCTTTGGCGTTTTATCGCCGCGAGAAAGCTAGAACGCCACTCAGCCTGGCGCAAAGGTTAGCCAGCCTCTTGTGTTTGTGCTCGTTTACGGGCAAACTCTGTGAGCCGATTCCGCTTGCAACGGAGCGCCCTTTCATCGTCTGTCGGATGGCGCGTGTACGCGATTGTTCGCAGCCAGGCGAATAGGTTTTTGTATCTCGAGCGAACGAACGCGGACAACGTCATTAACCCCCTAGATAGCGACCACACCAAGTTCTTTTGCAGACGACGCGTGTCTCAATCTGATCTTTTCCAGACTCTGTGGCTACTCGCACGTTCATTTCAGGGGAAATTTTGCGGAATTTTAAATTTTGACGCCAACGTTTTTCTTTTTTCATATCATCTACGAGCTATCAATTTATTTATTGACTCGCACGTTTATTTAAGGGGAAATTTTGACCCCAACGTTTTTCCTTTTTCATGTCATCTATCAGCTATCAATTTATTTATTAACTCGCATGTTTATTTAAGGAGAAATTTTGAGGAATTTTAAATTTTGACCCCAACGTTTTTCTTTTTTCATATCATCCATCAGCTATCAATTTATTTATTGACTCGCACGTTCATTTAAGGGGAAATTTTGACCCCAACGTTTTTCTTTTTTCATGTCATCTATCAGCTATCAATTTATTTATTGACTCGCACGTTTATTTAAGGGGAAATTTTGACCCCAACGTTTTTCTTTTTTCATATCGTCTATCAGCTATCAATTTATTTATTAACTCGCACGTTTATTTAAAGGAAAATTTTGAGGAATTTTAAATTTTGACCCAAACGTTTTTCTTTTCCATATCATCTGTCAGCTATCAATTAATTTACGAAGCATCACTTCGAATTGGGAACAATTATTAACATTAATTTAAGGTGAAAAATTGCGCGGAACGTTCTAACGTTGGATTTAAAAAATTTCATACAAAATTGCGTGATTTGAAGTGTTATATTATATTGTACGAATATTGAAGTGTTTTATACTATATGAAGTGTTTATAGTATATTACATGAATATTTAAAAAAAAGAGGGAGAGAGAGAAAAAGAATGAATCTCGGAAGAGCATACAGAAATCGTGAGGAGGAGCATATCGAATTTTCCGTGCGGCGAGACTTCTGGTTCCCTCCCCCCTGTTCAAACAAGTAATCCTTTGCATTTCCGTCCGCCGCGTGTATATGCATGTTTTTGCTCGTCCCGTTTCTAATCTTCCCCGACCTGAAATTTATTTCCAGAGGATTTATCTGTCTTCGGCTAAGTAAACCCATTTGCATTTCAAATATCACCGTTGATTCGCTTCCACCGTTCGGTGGTTCGTTCCCCCGAATTTATCGTCGAAAGATCACGCGTACGACCCGCCGCTTAACTTCTTTCTTTCACTCGTTTTCTCCGGTTGAGTTTTACGAGCCCTCGAGCAGAACCTAGGTAAAGCTCGCCGCGTGATCATCTCGCCGTGTTGATTCTTCGAATTGTCGAAATTTTCGAGGAGAGTTTTTAATTATAATAAATAATCCGATCTGTCATACGTGTCTCGAGCAACGTCGCGAGAAACAATCGAGTTTAAACGGAGTTGAAACGAAGCGGCGGAATAAAAAACGTGAAAATAAAAATCGCGTCCGCCGGGTTCGTGAGGGCAGGATTCTCTTCTCGTAGGGGATGACGGGACAATTAAGCGCGGATAATTGGCAAGCGTGCGTATACATTGATTTAATTTGCCGCGGTTTCCCGAGTTTCCAAGTCAGACAGCCTCTCGCCAGGCAGAGGCTGTTCTTTTGTGCCGCGATATAAAAGAAAGAAGACTTGACGCAGGGTCGAGCGAGCAACGCGCTCGTGCATGTTGTACAGCAATATACGCACTTACTTGGAAATCGAGCGAGACCCGGATTCCCATTGGTCACGAAACACAGGGAGCAATCGTTTGGAATTAACGTCGCCGCCTACGCTTATATTATACCATCCCTCGTTCGCCCCGTTTCTTTCTTTTCTTCGTTTTCTTCTTTTCAATCGTTGCGATTGTGTCTGTCACGCGCAATTTCAAACGGGAAGAAAACGGTTCTAACTTACTCTAGTAAAATCTAAAATTCTAGCCCCGTGGTTGCCAACGTGGGAGCAAATTTGATTTTCTACTGCGATAATCTCGAGAATGAGTTATTAACAGCGAGTATTTTGAATTTACTGGGCACCTATATTTTATTTTATTATAATTCAAATGATCGAAGCACATAAAGGAAAAAGTTTCCATTAAAATTATTTTATATTTGTGCGTTTCAGTTCTTTTCTTATGTTTAAAAACTTTATTTGTTGTTATTTTATGTACTACTTTTTTTTTAACAATTTCTTAGTTGTCTTTTCGTTCTTTCATCTTTTTTTTTTTTCATGGATGTCATGCCCTTTGGAAGATTGTTTAGACCAAGTTAACATCTACGTCAACAATTCACTTTTTGGATAATAAGAATTATGTATCACAGGGGTGGGGCATCAAAATTTTGAAGATGCTCAGGTGAGGCATGGCCAAAAAAAAGGTTAGAAATCACTGGTCTGCGATGTGTTTCTGAATTGTGCTAAATTCGAGCAGAAATATACAGGGTGGAAGGAAAAGTTTGTCTGTGACTATCATAGACGAATTCTATACTATCCATTTGATAGAAATACATGTAAACAAGGTCGAAATTTCTTTTTTTTTTTCTGCATTGTATCCATTAATAGTACTCTTGGCAAGAAAATAGAAAAATGAAACAAGAAAATTTGCGTGCGTTCTAACAGCGACTTTATGGTCCTGTTATTAAGTAATATTTATATTTTAAGTAATATTTATAATATTAGTTAACAGTTGGTTTTATCATTTGATTGTTTAGACTCACACTGATGATAAATCAAACGTTAATGAAATCTAATACGAAAATTACGTAAAATCTACGTGTAAAGAAGCATAAAGTCGCTGTTAGCACTCGCACGTTCGCGTGCGTTAAACGATTAAAAAATAACTATTCTGCCATTTTTCTGAGATTTTTCAAAAAACTGTCAAGTCCCACGAGATTTATATTACCTTCGTGACGAATGGAACACACACACACACAAAAAAAGAAAATGTTGATCTTAAAATTCAAGGTCAAAGTCAATTTTGCAACAGGTTCTTTACACGTATTGCCATCGAATCGAAGGTGTAGAACCTTCTACGATAGCCACGGACGTGAAACTTTCCTTTCCACCGCGAGCTCCTTGCGTTCGATTCTTCGAAATACACACCCGGTGTGTATCGAGCGAGTGTTATACGTACGAGCGGATAGAACGAAGCACTGTGGCTCTGATGATACAACGAAACAAGAGGCGATCGTTAACCGAGGGAGGAAGAGTTTGAAGAGGAAAAAGTCCCTTTCCTCCGGTGGTTTCGCGGCTGGGTTTAAAATTGAAAGGATCCGTCGCCGATCGGATCGTTTTGAAAGAAAGAGGAAGGGGGAGAAGGGGCGCGCGCGCGGAGTACAATTACTTTCGGAGAGAACGATGCAATTTGCACCGACGACTAATTTCAACTTCCAGAAGCGGAAACGCGCTTTTGCCCCGGGGGCCGCCTGATTTATTTGCCCCGGGGCTTCTTCTTCTCCTCCTCTGGAAACTGCATAAAAGACTTTGTGTAACGTACCAACGGGCGGGAACATCTCCCGGCTGCTTGAATGGATACACGCGAGAGATAACGGGGACACCTTGATTCCCATTAACTTGAGTGTACCGCGGTTCCGGCTCGAAACTAAATAAGTGGCAGATAACGCGGCGACGCTGGCAATTTATTAGCGTCGCTGCGGAAAAATTGCCGGCTGCGGTTCTCGCATCACCCAGAGGATGGAAAATTCTCTCGCCGCGAAAGAGAAAGAGAGAAAAAGAGCGAGAGGAAGAGAGATGACGATGCGCAGGTTGCAGAGATACCGCGATAAACCGGAATGCAGCTTTTTTTCCAAGGGTTTCCAAGGGAGCGAATTGAAAACGATATCGGCGAATGATCAAATGGAAGATTCTCTTTGAAAATGGAGAAGCTACGAGGAGAAAGGAAACTTTTCGCGAATTAGTAAACGACTTGAGAGAGATGGTTGTACACGTTAGTAGCTCTCCTCGGGCTGAATTTATTGAAATTCACGGTTCCGATGTTATTTCAAACTCTCGCCAAAAATTCGACGCCGCGAGATTGAAATGCAAAGTTTAATCGCGGGGAAAGGCGTATCGCGGGGATACCTTCTGAAATTTCTTTATGAAACTTTCCGACGTTGAAATTGGAGATTTATGCCTGAAATTTGTAATTTTGATAGCTCGGAGAGGAGATTTTACAAGAGAAGACCCGTTACTTTGGCGTTGCGTTCGGGTAAAATTGATTCAAGAAATCGAGGTCGTGGATCTCTCTCTCTCTCTCTTTCTTGCTCACTTTCTGAAGATCTTCCAGTGTCCGTGTACAAAGTGAAGGGGATCAGGGGTCAGCGGAGCCGAAGAAACTGTAACTCAATCTTCGACTTCTTTATTTTGTTCATCGATGGTTTACTGGAAACGCCGGCCGGCGAAGAACGCGCGGACTCCGAAATAAAGTCTGAACTGAATTCTCCGGGCGTGCGGGACACCATTCTCTCTCTGCGGAGAATTCCCCCCCGGCGAGGGAGGGAGGAATCTTTTAACGAATAGAAATATTTAAGTGGAAAGTTTGGAAATTAGGAAAAAGAGATTCTTACGCAAATTCTTCGCGAGACATTTGAATAAAATTTTGCAACGCAGAGGCGAGCAACTCTACGGGAAACGATCCCTTTCACAGAAATTGCTTAATTCGCGTTTCTCTCTGTACCATTTTCAGATTTTTCCTGAAGAAATATCACAAATATTATTATTTTGTAAGTTCCTCGTTAATTTTATGATCTACTTGTGCACTGTTGTACTTTGTGGTTTATTTATTCCTATTTATAACGTTTTAATTTATTTATCTATTACAGTTGTCATTATTATCATAGTAATTGTATAATAACGTTATTATCATGGTAATTGTATAATAACGTCGTATTAGCGTGGTTATTTATTAATTTGTTTATAAATTTCACAAGTCTATAATTTTGCATTGATTTTATAATCTATTTACGTACGTTGTATTTTCATTCTTATTTATTTGCGTTTATTAACGTTTCAATTTATCTGTTACAATTATACCTGTAGCAATTGTATAATAATGTCGCATCAGTGTGGCTATTTACGTACATTTAATAATTCGAGTTCATATTTAATAATTAGATTATAAATTTCATAAGTTTATAATTTTGTAAAGTCCTCGTTAATTTTATAATTCTAATTCGTGCACATTGTACTTTGCGGTTTATTTCTCTTTATTCATTCGTAAAGTTTTAATTTATTTATCTATTACTGGTTCATTAATTGTACAATCATTAGCGCGATTGTTTGCGTATATTTATTGTATTTATCTTATCGAGCAAGTAGATTATAAATTTCATAAGTTTGTGATCATAATTTCAGAAGTTTCCGCGGACATTTTCGGTGGACCCATCGTAATTACTACGTTGTATTGGCATCGGCTGCATTAATCAGCCAGTAAGGCCGATTCTCTCTTGAAAAACCGGTGAACTTGAGTCGCACGCCGCTCAAGAGGAATATTCGTCGCCGTGGCCTCGAATCGAGTCGCCCTTCTCCTTTCTCTCTTTGCCCGGAAGCGTCAAAGAGGAAAGAGGGACAGGGAGGGGGGAGGGCGAGGAGACGTAATGCAATGACACCGAACGTTAATGCATTCGACAACGAATTTAAATTTGCTCAATGGAAATTCATAATTCATGCGGATCCTGTCATTTATTACGTATTCCTTTTCAGACAGGCTGGCTGCATTAACCGATTTCATCCGGTTCCACTACTTCGACGAGGAGGAGGAGGAGGAGGAGGAGGAGGAGGAGGCTAGCTAATTTTGTTATTCGAGTCCGTGGACGTATTGAAATTTTTTCCGAATTTTCAAATTTCGCGCCAGCTCGTACGAATGCATTCTAAGTGGCACTGAAACAAACAACCAGGAAGCAGATAAAAGTAAATTCGAATCTGGATATTCCCGTGAGGCTTGATTGAAAACAGCCGAGGATATTAATTGAAATTGTTCGATGTGATTGAGCGATGATTTTTTCTTTTTTTTCTTCAAACGACGTTAAACACTCGCAATCGTTACAAACTCGAGATACATTTGCGCAAATTACGTTTGAGCAAACGTTCCTTTTAAACCTTTTCACCTTGGTACAGATATCTCTTCTCCTTAATCACAGTCGAGAAGATTCGGATCGATTGTGTCGACATCGGCGAGGAGAATCGAGCCCCGGAAGTGAAATTAACTTTACAGAAAGAATTCCGGAAATATCGTCAGACGCCAAAACGCAGACAAACGCGCGAACAGCCCGGCCGGTAATTAAAGCAATACACAAAAATGTTTCGGAGTTTAACAATCAAACTTTCTACACTTTGTTCTGTTGGTTCTGCGGCGCAAAAAATCGTTTCATCAACGCGGGTTATTTAAAGTTTTGACAGCAAAAAGTCAGAACAAAAATACGACGTACAAAGAGGAACAAACTTGCGTAACAAAACATGGAAACATTTATTGTTATTATTATCGACGCGATAGACCGAGAAAGACTGGCTGTTAAAAACTGCTGGAACACCCAGTATACACATCGATGATCTGTGTTTTTTGATGGATCACTTGCTGATCCATCTTTGTTCGTTATCGAGTTCCGTGTCATCATCATGAACGAATAGTACGTGATTCAACAGTACCTGTATACACGTGAAAAATTCAAATGTAATAAAAACGGGTTAACGAAGAAACATTGCCGGGGTATAACTCTCGAATCTTTCAGATTGAAAATGCGCACCGCGAGATAAATACATTTCGCAGATGAGGAATATACACAAAGCGAAAGAGTGGAAGAAAGTGAGAGAAACAGAGGGATAGAGAGGGAAGGATGTTGGCTCGGCGTTACTGAATTTAACAGGAATAAAAGCAGGCTACCAGCGAGGCGAGGCGAGGCGAGGCGAGGTACGAAGAAATGGAGAAAAATAAAGGGTGAAGAAATTCTGAAGAGATTAAAGCGGTTCGCAGAGACACAAGCTGAGATACGAATGAATTTCCAAAGCGGTTGCAAAGTTCCGATGATGAATCGTTATTTTGAGAAAAAGACCAGTTGCTTCCAGTGGTTGAAGGAGAAGAGGAAGAAAAAGAAGCCAAAGCCACCGACATGTTTCTTCAATTCCTGCCAACTTCTTTTTCCACGTCGTATAACCTCTTCAACAATATTTTTTAACGAGAACGAGTACGAATATTATTCCTTTCGTCACATAAATTACGCATATGATGAATCGATTAATTATGTGTATCATATATCTAGTCAAAAATTGTACATTTGTTTAGTTAATGTCGTATCGGGTAATTAGCCAATGTTGACGTAACGACGATACGAGACGCGACTTGTAGAATAAAAATTAAATTGAATTAGTAGATAGACAGATTAATTACACGTAATGGAGTATAATGTGTGAAATTGGAGCTAAATGCGTGGTACACTTGGAATAAATTACATTTACGCCGAAGCGCCGCTTTTGTTCACGAGAAAAGAATTATATTTTGCGAACGTCTACAAACCATCGATACTCGCATCACAGTTTTTCAAGTAACTTTGATTTGAATTCAAGCAACTTTTGCGCGTAATTCCCTGGTGCACGGTCCTTAATGGGCCCGAAATACTCGGGAATACTTACGATTATGGCGCCGATTTTCCGAGATATTAAGCAACGTGCCAAACCAGAGGTATAATCCGCCTAATCACCGCAACCGATATTACCGACCGTAGCAGATGCTGACTAGCGGCAAGAAACGGCGCGAACAGCTTTCTAATGAAGAAAGGTATCACTGTTTCGTGGTGTTGGCCCGGGCCCGTTCGCCCGTGTTGGTAAAAACTTTCTCCTCGAACTCTTAATCGCCTGTCATAACTACGGGGCCGCGTAATCTCGCGGGATTATTCCCCCCGGGCTGAGGAAATAGGATTTCATCAAGTAAACAACACAACGAAGAGTCCAACTTGGGGCGAGGGGCAAAGATTCAGCAGATTCAGGAAAGTCGACGCTCGAAAGTATTAAACGCGCGCGAGATTACGACGGGACGGGTTCGCTTCGGCGAATTATTTCTCCACGCGAGAAGACAAATAAACATTCACGAGTTAGTTTCGTCGATTTCAACGCTGAAACTACCAAAATCGTCCAAATGGTCAATTAAAATATAATTTTAGTTGTAGAACAACGCATTCCTTTTTTTCGAAACATTTAAACGATTTCTCGTAAAATTTCGTATCACAAAGAGCACTGTGTTACAAATCCCTTTTTTTTTCATTTTTTTTTTTTTTTTTTTATTTTAACGTCAACGATGGAAATTTCACGCTACAATCGTCGGGGTAGTTTCAGCGTCAAAGTACGGCGTAGTTGGAAGCTTTTGCCGATTTTGACTCGCATCCGATTCCGTTTCAATTCGCTCGCGAAGAAAGAAGTTCCCTGTGTACGATGGAAATTGCCAAAGACCCGGGACAAGAAAAAGTCTCATTGTAAAAATATCTCGCCGATTCCCTCTCCGCTCCTTCTTTCGGCGAAAGCAGAGAAAAAAGAGAGAGAGAGAGAGAGAGAGCAGAGGTCAGAGCTTCTCGCGGAGTTAAAAATTTCATAAACCGATGTTGCGAGCGTGTTGTCGGGCCAACAGCCTCCACGAGCTTCCATTTTAATATCCCGACAAGCAGCTCGTTTTTACAGCGGCCCGTTCCTTACGTGGTGTGTATATATACAAATTTCATAAAGCACGAACGATAAAAAGGAGAAGAAGAGATGGGAAAACCAACACGTGTTGTTGCTCGTAGTCGCTGCGTTATCATCGATCTCCTTGCTCTTTCACGGATTTCCTTCCTAGCCCCCCTTCCCACCCCCCGACTCACCCGTTACAAATTACTCGGAGCAGCTCGATACTTTAGCTTCTTTCCGCGGCTGATTGATAGCGGATCCCCGGATGCTGAATCGCAAAGATAACGCTGTTTACAACTAACGATGGCCCTTTAAATTCTGGCTAATACCTCCGCCGGTCGACGAATGACCTCCGCTGCGCACAGGGTGACCTTTCGTTTTCGACCTTGGTGTTTGTAAAATTTTTTAATAAGGAGAGTCAAAGTCCATCTCTCGCTCGGAATAGAATGTACCATTTTAAATGGAACTCTCTCGCCGAATATGATTGACAGGAATTTTACATCGTTGTAAGAAAAAAGCGTCTCGACGACGCAAATATGTATAAAAGAATTCTCTTTTATTATGAGATTAGAAAAAGAAATTCTCAACTGAACGTCCGAACTGATTAAAGATAGAATTCTCTTTTATATAACATATAAATTTTATATATATTAATATATATAATAAATATATATATATATATATATATATATATATAATAAAGAAAAAAATTCTCAACTTTCTCAATATAATATATAACTTTAATATATATAATATATAAATTTTATATATATTAATATATATAATAAATATATATGTATAATAAAGAAAAAAATTCCCAACTTCCTCAATATAATATATAAATTTTATATATATTAATATATATAATAAATATATATGTATAATAAAGAAAAAAATTCTCAACTTTCTCAATATAATATATAAATTTTATATATATTAATATATATAATAAATATATATGTATAATAAAGAAAAAAATTCTCAACTTTCTCAATATAATATATAAATTTTATATATATTAATATATATAATAAATATATATGTATAATAAAGAAAAAAATTCTCAACTTTCTCAATATAATATATAAATTTTATATATATTAATATATATAATAAATATATATGTATAATAAAGAAAAAAATTCTCAACTTTCTCAATATAATATATAAATTTTATATATATTAATATATATAATAAATATATGTATAATAAAGAAAAAAATTCTCGACGTTAATTATAACGTTGAGATGAAACGTGTGGATGATATATATATATATATAAAGAGAAAAGAATTCTCAACTGAACCAATGAAGATGAAACGAATTTCCACTCAGGTACCATTTTCTTCGTTCGATTCGTGAAAACACTTCACGAGTCTATCATTCATAGGAAAGAATTCTACGACACTTTCTCGCGACGCAACATCTGAACACCCTGTAGGGGGCGAGCGTCGCTACGGGGGTTGCCTCGCGCAACCATCTGTTCTCCCCATGGCCCGGGCGAAACGTCGGACAACGAAAGGCGCATTATTCGTAATGGATTTGTTCGCGCCGCTAATGTACGTTGCCAATAGCGCCGCGGAAAAACGAGGAACAGCCTCCTCCCGATAGTATTGAAAAAGTCAATGGATTGGCTTCGCGCGGATGTCGAAATAACAAAACTTCCCTCTTCCCCAATTCTCTCTTTCTCTCTCTCTCTCTCTTCTATTTCTTTTTGGAAGAATAACGACACGTCGCGTCGCACTTTTGTCGCGTTACTTACGCGGCACAGAAAAAAAAAAAAAGAAAATACATTGTGACGGACAATGATCAATTTTTTTTCGGGGAAAAGAAATTTCAATTCTGAATATACGTATTTATGAACGTGAACAAATTCGACCGACGATAGTCACATTCTGCATCTTTATGGCACGTTGTTACGCGTTTCTGCGGCCAACTTTAGGTCGTTTCGGAATAATTATTTTCCCGACGGGGGAGAAAAATGTTCGTCCGTGTTTTAAAACGATCGTGTTATTCCGATCTGCAACATCGCTTCGCTGTATTTCATCGAGGAACAAAAATGACCGTGTACGAGGGGCGGGCGAGAGGAGCCCGAGGCGTGTAACGTAAACGAGATACATGTAATCAGGATGAAATCATTAGCAAGTAACATTAATTACAATTAGTCGCTTTACGTTACGTTGGCTCGGGGATATTCTAATTACCGTAAATATAATTGCATATTGAATCGCTTTTCGCCGGGATGAATATTGTTTAAACGGCTGTAATTACATATTGAAATTAAGATGCAGGTATGGTTGAACAATTATAGTTCCGGGTTCGATTTCTGTAGACTATTTTGCTTTCAAGTGGCTCGGCCGACCGGCAAATCGAAAAAAGAAACAGAGAGAGAGAGAGAGAGAGAGAGAGAGAGAAAGAATGTCATTTGTGCGAGGAGGCGTAATTAATGGGATCGAAATCGCACCGTGGATCCGGAAATGATAAATAAATTTCAACGCGCGTAGAGAAACGCGTGGCGCGTTGAAAGGGATCGCGGAAGGAATTTTCATTACGCGTTATCCCTCCTCGATAATCGAATCTTGCAAAATCGGCAGTTTGATTGTCCATCGGATCACAATCGTCACGCACACACACGTCCCATTGAAGACAATTTCTATGAAACAGAATTCGACATACATTTCCGACCTCTATATCCAGTCACAACGGTTATTAAATTTTTCGACAGGGCACGGAGTTTTATTGAGTTTGTAATGGGAGATTGCTGTTGATGTGAAAGCTGTTTTAACAAATGGCATTGGTGAGCACGTTTGGAATGTTTGTTTGAAAATTTGTTTTCCAGCTGGTCTTGGTAGAATCAAAGACGTTCTCTTCTCTTTCCATCTAACAGACTCGTTCGCTGTTGATAAATGTTAACATTCGCGAGAGGAATGATTTAAGCGTTGAAAAAAAAAAGAAAAAACGATGGAACGCGATGAAACGTGGTTTCTGAAAGGTTTTGAGGTTTCATCGCTCGATCGATAGCCGATAACCCCGAGGAAAACGACTGGCGGATTGGAAATTCGCGGGAAAAGGTACGTTCGGGGGGGAAAAAAAGGGAGTTGGAAGGAACGAGGAAAAGAGGCGAGTGGGAAGAAAGGGTATATCTTAGTCGGCAAGATGCTAAATACCTAGCTGGCCAGTATTTTTTACCTCAAGTAAATGCATTTCGTCGCGCGGACACCGTGAACCGCATACCAGAATGCCTGGCTTTAACGACTTTTATTTATGCCGCGTTAATTAAAAATTTCACTGGCGCGCGTCGCACGCTGGCGGACGGGTAACACGAGCCACCGTGTCTAAATATGCAAAAGGCATTTGCCGTTCCAATAAACCGATGTAAAACAATGCCCCCGGGGTATTTGTCTGGTTCTGGCATTTTTCTGGCTTCCTTAACTGTAATTTAATTACGCGCTCGCCTTTTCCTTCCCCGCGAAATCCGAAATAATCTGTCCGGTGAGTTTTTGACATACAAAGAGCGTTGCTGTTTGTGCTAGAGTTTACCTGGTATGGTACAATTCGACAAATAGACGTGCTCCACTCGAGCGAGCGTGTCGTGGACCGCGAGTATTTTTGTCATTCGGCCGCGTGTTCTCGTTTTTCAAATCGATCACCGTCAATGAAAAAGTCAGAGTTCTCGTGATCGATGGCCGGACACGACGGTTGGCACGGAAAGTACACTGCTCCAAATAATTAGAGGATCGCCAACGATTTTTGTTTTTTCCCCTCCCGCGTCGAACGGAAATGAAAATCCTGCAGGCCGGACCAGGATTTGATATATCACTCGTTTTGACGTTGCGATGAAAATTCACAAGCAGCCCCTCGACTTGTTTCGCGCGGAGACGAAACCTCCCACGGATCCTCCTCTTATCCATCGTCGTGGTTGAAAGTTCGACGAGTGCTCGACGGTCCCACAATCGCCATAAGTGCGAGCCTCGTCCCCGCGGCGGTAAGTGAAAAGATGGCCGTTAATGAATATTTCCAAAGTAACACTCCTGGTCGAAACTCGACGAGTAAAATCGAAAGGTCTGAAGGACTCGTAGAACCACTACTTACATAACCTCTTCATGCGAAACGAGATCCGCGGCAGACGAGTGGGTAAAAAGGGAACAGAGAAGTCTGACTTAATACACACTTCGTCACTGTCGATGAAGAGGGTCGACGATATTTCCTGCACCGCCACTGGCAACCTTCCTCCCCTTTGAATCCAATTTTTCTCCCCTCGTTACGCGGTTTCCTCTCTCACTCTCTCTCTCTCTCTCTCTCTCTCACACACACACACACACACACACATACACAGACTCTTCAATTTGATAGCACCGTTCCATTTTCGGCGCTGGCCACAGCAGCCGGAAACGACCGCTTTCGCGGCCGCTTCGATCTCATTTACAAATGGACCGGTCATCTCACGCCAGATTTCTGTAATATACTTAACCCCCGTCGCCATTGTAGTCGGCCGTGCTCGGAGAACGGCGGCCGATCGACTTTATTACTCGACAACTCCACCGGATCGTCGCTCGCAAATTCGATGGCCCCGTCGAACGGTCGATTCTCCCTGGTTCGTGGAAATTCGAGCCACGTTCTCGCTCGAGTAAGACTGCTAAGTTACTTCCGCGACGTCGGGTTTTCTCTAATGCGGAAATGCTAATGCGCGGGAAAAGTAACAAAATAGAATTGAACTTTAGTAGTTTGTAATAAAATGATTCATTAATGTTTAAGTGATTGGAAGAAGAACTGAACAAGTCTGAGTACAGCGATGACAAAGAGATATTAAGTTCTCTCCCCAAAATCTTAAACTTCTGTCTTTGAGCACTTCTCACACACATACACACACGATGCGCTCGTATTTTACGCCTCAAGATTAGAACAGCTAGACAAACCCAGTCCCAAGTCTGGTTCTTTTTCGCTGCGACAGTTGCATCGCTCTTAAACCCCTTGCGCTGGCAACTGATTCGCGGACCATAACGAGTGACCGAATCGTAATTTGTCGGTTTCTTTTTCTTTTGAACTCGTTTGTATGATATCACTGGATAGAAATTATTAACAAGTAATCAACTTATCATTTGTTTTGTCTGGGTTACATTTAAATATACTTAAATATACTTAACTGAGGAAATGTGGCAATTTGGGACAAAAGATTCTCAACGTCATTCCAGCGCCAAGAGGTTAAAGCATGGAAAGAAATCCCGAAAAATGAGACTTCTTAGGTTATTACTGTAGGTCGTTATTAAGTTATAATCTGTTGTAGTTGTCATATCTTTAGTTGATTACGCTAGATGGCCTGTAATGTTTGCTGATCGACGATAGGCAAATACACGAAAAGAAAGAAAGTACGAATGTAGTGGGAGAAACGCGACGTTGGCGTGAGGCGTCTTCCATTTTGAAAAAAAAAAAGGAGAGAGTTGATTGAGTTGTGAAAAAGAGTTTGTCGAGTTATTAAAGAAGATTTCATTTGAGCTGTGACCGCGTACATCGGTTCATTATCTCCTTTAATCATCAGCATTGTTATTAAATAAATATTTAATCTTTAATTAACGAACAGTCGTACTACTTACGAGATTTGTCTACTAAATTTCGATGTCGATCGTACAGCAAAATATTCGGTTCCAAGGGTGGTTAAAATCTCTCGAGGGATGAGAAGACGAAATGCATTGCGAGAACGACCGGAATAAAAATCGTTTTTCAGATGAGCGCAGGAATTAGCAGGTTGGACGATGGTTTCGCGGAGGTAATTATCATAAACCTGAACGGAACGGGTAGGAACGAAATAATAATTCCCCCCATTTTCTTTCATGGCTGGGAATCGCGAGGAGGCGAGAGAAAGAGCACTATCGGCACCGTGGCCAGTCGATCGTAATTATTGAATTACAACGTCGTAAAAGTTTATGGCGGCCGTTGAAACGGGCCGAGCCGTTTGTAATGGGAGGCCGGCTGGACTTCCAATTAGGTGATTGACACTGATACGAGTGCCAATTTCCGTCAGCGACCGAAATTCCGCCCCGTGTTACCGGGCATCGATACTAATTCGTCTGAATTACACGCCAATCGGCGCGTTAATGCGAATAACCGGCGAGCAAAAGATATATATGCCTCTTGTTTTGACGTTTTCCCGAATAAATTTATCGGGGGGGAAAAAAAAGGAACTCCCAGACGAACGGAAAAGCAATTGGAAATATTGAAATTGGATTAAAATATTTCAAGGTGAAATCGATACAGTTCTTCCGTTTCGATATTTCTTTTGTAAACCGTTTCTCAAGAGCCTCTAATTAAATTTAACCAAAATTTTGACTATATATGTATACAAGGTGATTCATGTAACTTATACACGTTGAAATAACTTTTCAATTATGTTTGATGAAAAATTGTTTAATACAAAAGTATTACCTCTATTTTTTTAAATTAAACGATATATTTCTTTTTTATTCGTATTTATTAGTATTTTATTATAAATCGAAAGAATATTAAATTCTATTAAAAAATATGAACCCAATATTGATCCTGAACGTAACAGTTAAGAAGATATTTTATGACTATTTATTTCGAGGATGAGAACGTTGACATAAATAATATTTTATCGGTTATTTGCACATAGAGTACAAGAAATGTAAAATATGTAGTGTTTTATAGGATGTTTTGACTCACCCGAGAAAATTCTACCAATGTGTTACCATCAGTATTCTGGCAGATACGAACTGTTTTCGTGAAGTCAGTATTGCATCGCGAATTGATTTAAATGAAAAATTGACGATATCTTCAACTGTTGTAACTTTGCGACAAAAAAATCATGCAACACATATAATTGGTCTTATTTTAAAATGTAAAAAATTCTATCTTAACTATCTTTGAATTCATTTTTCTTTCTCGAGATATTTTAACGTCATGTAGCGTTCTTTTCTTTGAAGAAAGATTGTAAAAATTCACACAAAAATTGAGAAATTTTATTTAAGACTAAACCTGTGGTCTTGAACATTGAAATTTCTTTCTTAAAATTTGTACGACTCTTTTTCGTCATCTCACTGAACATTAGAATCGAATAACAACGATTCAAAAAGTCCCAACATTTCGTCAAAAAAAAAG